>NC_068361.1:31388800-31488942 GCF_020536995.1 Dreissena polymorpha
AGTAAAGTCTTTCTTGATAAAATAATATAGTCTTCCGCGTTTCTTCGATTCCGAGAGGATTGTTCATGAACTGTTTGTGAAAGAAGGTTTGGGACGGTAATTGGTACATTGGCCGTTATGCATTTGATATATATTAATTAGGTTTAGATAACTTCGTTGTTTGTTTGGACTTTGTCATTTAACTCCAGTATAAAGGTTTCTAAGGGAGACGGATCTTTTTAGGCCAGGGACAATGCGCGCGGCTTCGTTTTTGATTTTTTTTCTAGTAATTCCTTGTCGAACACTTAACAACCGTCCCATAAAATGCACGCGTATTCTAGCAATGCCTGCAAATGTGTAAACTATATTTGATTTAGACACTTTCTTGTGAGAGTTTATACTTATTTTTAAACATAACACCGAGTAGGTTCGACGCGGATGTCACAATATTATATATGTGTTTGTACCATTTTCCATTTCTGCTAAACGTAAGACTGCGATGTTTGTGATTATCAACAAATGTCACGGGTACATTACCAAATATTCAATTTGAAAAAGGAACATTCTTGTGTGTTGTAAATAAAAATGCTTCAGATTTTGGGGGATTAGAATCAACAAGTAATCGCTTTGCCCACACGTTAATTAGGCAGAGGTCATGTTTTACAAAACTCTCAAGATCGGCTAAACAGATGTTTTACATGATAATGAAGTATTGTCGGCAAACAGTTGAGTAATACTAACAATCTTTTTCTACAATATCATTAACATAAATCTGGAAAAACAACGGACCTAATAATGAGCCCTGAGGGACAACGGCATTTACTTCTATTGACTGCGACTTCGCTGAGCCGACAAATACATTTCGGGTACGGTTAGACAAGTAACTTTCTATCCAATTTAGTATATTTCCACCTATGCCATTTTGTTTAAGTTTGAATAAAAGAACTTGATGCCAAACTCGGTCGAACGCCTTAGATATAATCGCAGAATATCATACAGTAAAGTTTCTTAAATCCTCAATAGATCGAGCTATTTGATCAAATATATCAAAAGTTGATAGACTGTTGAATGTCCTCTTAGAAAGCCTGATTTCTTGCAATAAATTAAATCGTGTGCAATAAAATGGTTATACAAGTGTTTATGTGCAACACGCTCCATGCGTTTCCAAAAACAGCAGAGATGAGACGATAGTTTGAATGTAGTCACCCTTTTTTAATAAGGGCATCACAATAGCATGTTTTCATAATGAAGGAAATGTGCATTCTTGTCATGATTTATTAAACAGCAAGCTTCATGATTTGGAAAAAGACTCGTTGGTACGCTTCAGAAAAAGGATGACTGATTTAGCCTTCACCAATAGCGTTGTTAATTATTTAAAAAAAATATATCCATTGTTTAAGTTTCAGTAATAGCGGCATTTTGCAAACAGATAAAAAAAACTGAGTAGAGACGGGAAGAAATCCCAAAACATTGTTTCTTAAGTTGTAATGAAGACAAAATAATAAATTAAACACATTGCTTCTTCTTTATCAGACGGATATATACTTACGTTTCCGTGAATGTCGACCGAGTTTAAGGGTGGTATCACATCAGAGTGTTTTAACATCTTCCAGTATTGCTTAGAATATCTCGATTTTAAATTAATTAATGTAGTTTTATTATTGAAGTAAAATTGTTCCTGTGCATCTTTTATCATATTGTTGACTCTGTAACGAGCGAATTTGAATTTAGCCCAGTTGTTTTCAGAAGTTTTTTTTTTTATATAGCGGTAGCTTTAAGTCGGCGCGTTTGCGCGCAAATGTACGTGTCATATAGTCGTACCAAGGTGTATCATTAGGACGGACTTCAACTAGTTTAAATGGAAAACATAATGTCTTCAATTCTAAAAATGTGTCCGTGAATAAAGTTAAAAAAATATGTTTTTACAACAAACAAATCATTTATACAATATAATGTAATACAATTACCATGCAATGTCGAACATTTCCTACCTTGGGTTGGGACTGAAGTACTATGAATTTGTTCTCGACATCTAGCGTTTGAATTGCTTGCGGTGCAAACGGTTTCTTGGGCTTATTTACCACGGCGTATTGACACTCAGCACCTTCGATCCTAGCGTAGCCTTAGCATACAGTTAAAGCGAATGTTAAACTAAACTAAACAAGCAGAAAGGAAAACTTACTATTGTTAAAGGAACATTTATTTATATAAATAAATTTAAAAAATCATAATAAAATATAATTTAATTGTGTGATAAACTTTAGAACACAAACCCTGTGAGAGTCGTGTTTCTGCCAAAACATAACGCCTGCATCGGTAAGATTTATTCTGCTTTATATGTATTATTATGTTTTCAGCACATTTTGGACAAGTAAGGGGGTTAAATAGTGCATACATTCATCACTTTGGAACTGTTCGATAAGATAACATATTATGACTTCTGAAAATGATATTGTGGCCACGGGCATTCATTTTCATATAATTTTTATGAATTGTATTTGCAAATTTGATATGATACTAAAACAACCTATAAGATATATATAAATCAAAGCTTAAAATCTTGCTTAACCTTCTTCTTGAACTACTTGTTCTCTGTCTCTTAAATACACAAGAAACCGCATGCCTAAATGATTTAGCCAAAACAGCGATTGAAGCAAATGGTTGAAATTTTAAAATTTTATATTCGAGTCTACAATAAACTATTATATAAAGAGTTAAATGTTTACAAGATACGCAATTAAATTAAGGTTTCAGAGTTGTTGTTTTGTTTAAGTGAGGGGCCTGTAGAAGGAACTAACAATTCCTAATACTGACACATGTTTGCAGCATAGTAATGGAATTAATTGCACATGTATATATGCATAAGTATTTCCACTACATTAGAGAAATAGAGATATATTGCACGGATATAATGTTTATTATGCTTTGTTATTATTAACGTTTTACATGTGTACCCGACGATTTTACTTTAATGTGTTTATATATAGTTTGTTACTATGAGTTTTCGATAAAATAGACACATATAGAAAATCACGTTCACAAGAACAATATGGCAAGCGAATCATAAACACAAGTATGTTTCTTATATAAGAATCGTCAAGCATTTAAGATTTCAGCGAACAGCAACAAAACCGGGTGTGACACATATGTATGCTGAAGAGAAAGAGAAAACATTTATATTGCTTTAGAACAGACTTACGAAGCACGAAATTCTCACTGAATGTTTGAACAACATGGACTACATGACTACAAGGCGGGTAAAACTTGTAAAGGCTCAACAGATCGATTGAATAGAACACCACCATTCTTATAACCATTACTTTCAGAGCACAGACATCGTACAATGGCACTAAATTAAAATGTATTTTCTATTGATCCCAAACCATGCATATTTTTCTGTCGGTCGCCTTCTAAAGTCTCGATACGTTGCTGAATATTAACACAATCTAACGGTTAAAATATGTAATGCATTCGAATTTGAATGAAAATCTTCCGATTCAAGTTTCTTACGAGACGTCTTATATTGAGAATGGACTGGATGACCTTCGGTATTGAGTCGAAAGCATCCACAATCAATAAGAAATCCTTCTGGTATTTGAACAAGTCTGAGAAACACACGAATACATTCTTAAAAATTCTACTTTAAATACCTTAAATAACACCATGAGAAAACGATTTGCAGATTAAAGCGGGATTCGCGATCATAAATGTGGGCTCAACAAGGTCTTGTAGATAAAGAAGGAAAGGTTTAGGCAAAAAGATACAACATTATATAACAAAGTTCAGGTAAATGTGTACACTGGAAACAGTTTGCGAAATTGCTATAACAGCACAGAAACGTATACATAAAAGTAATTGGGGTTTAGATTATTTTAACCAGAACGTTTCGAACTATTTTACATTTTTCAGAAAATACCTTCCGATTTTAAGGTTTTTAATGGGTTTAAGTGTATTATGAATGAAGTGAATATTGTAAATTCACGAAATAAAAGCAAGTTAAACGATAATTTCTACGGTTAACAATATACGTTACAAGGAAAGATAGAGACCAGAACGAAAATAAACGTAAAGGAGCGTGCAATTGTGCGCATGTTGTTGAGAATAACAACTTAATGCCAATTTTATATAATGCAAAGAACGTAACGAGATTATGTCGTATAGAAATACAACTGCCTTTCGACTGATCCGGAAAACACGAAGTCTATATATGTAAGTCCGGACGAACGCCATGTAAATGTGGTCAGTTTATCTAATTAGCGGGTGCTTAAAAAGTATCGACGCTTAAGACCTCCTTGTCCGCAAATATCTCAATCGATTAATTTTTAGATCTGCTATGTTCAAAACTTAAGCGTTTTGGTTCAGAATCTTGAGTTTTTAACCGGGAAATAAACCGTTTTTATATCAGGGTGTTAGTAATAGTATAGTTAAATAAATGTGAGCTTATTTTAAACAGCACGCAGTGGTAAAAACGCCGAACCTAAATATTACTTTACAAGCGCAAATTGTTCGTGAAATATCCGATTTTAAATGGAAACAATTGTGTTCATTATTATAATATATTACACGATAAGGGAATACTTTCATTTCTAAAAGACTTGGACAATTTGTATGGTAGGCGACGGCTTCCCGCAGCTTATAAAATCGTACTGAATTTACCATTTTCGACTAATGATTTAATTGTTTTATTCAAACGCTTTTATACTTCTAATTTATCGCCCAACATGACAAGAAGCTCGAAGAATTGTTGACTCCGAATGCCAAATATTGTCAAATTTGCTATCCCGAACAGTTTGGGCATGATGGAAAGCAGGTTTTCATGAAACGCATGCTGAGCCGGTTGATAAAAGGTTTTGTAAGCCAAAGTCAGCAGGCATTCATGTTTCCATGCAAGCAAAGTCTTTGTACTCACTATGTGTTTTTGACTCTGTTGTTCTCTTAACACAAAAAAACATCGATACATTTTGCATAGAGTCTTGACGATGGATAATTATATTGATCTTTTTCATGCAAACTATCTTTTGATACGTCTATGAATAAACCCTTGAGCGAACACTAAAATGAGTTAGTCGTCTCACAATGTATCTCTACTAAAACAGGTTTAGCCTTTTACCTACCTGTGGTTCGACCTTTCCGTTTAACACACACTACAGCGATAATAACTGCAATGACGCACACCAAGACGCCGCATACGGTTGCAATAATAATCAGTTGATTTCCATCTTTTTTTGTACTCGTATTCAATACATCATTTTCTGGTGGAGAAAAGTAATTATCATAATATATTTAAAAAATTCCCCATTAAACATGGATTGGCAAGATGATACAGTGGCAATATTCAGAAATGAAAGCAGCAAAAGCAGTTATTTTTTTTGTGACATTAAATATATTTGTATAATAGAATTTACACAGTTTGATTCTGCTACATATTGTTATTTATTTTTCTCACCAATGCTTTCCGTAACAAACATTCCTGAAGCAGTTTCTTTGTCTGTTATTGTTAATGATTGTCGTGTACTAAATTGGTCAGTCTCCACTTCTGTTTGTTTGGTCTGCTTCGACTGCATCGTTACTGTATCTATTACAGATAGTGAAGTACCAAATAGTTCCTCACTAACTCGTACCATTTTGCCACAAGTTAAAACAAATCGGCATTTTAGTCACGCACAGTCATACGTGGAAAAACAACTGCATTAATGATTTCAATTTATTGTGTCTTTTTTTATATAAATATTTCGCTTTAAGTTTTAATAGCTTTATGCAAACAAGTAAAAATTTATTCGGATATAGTATAGAAATCATAAATATAGTCTTAACAAATAGCAAACAAATATAACTAATTCTACCATTTATTCGCCATTTGCTTTGTGCCGATGACGTTTGACTGCTTCTGGTGGTTTCTGGTAAATGAGTCGTCGGAACACTATTGACACTCGTAACCGATTGTTTCGGAGACTGTACCGAATTAGTCGTTTTACCTATAAACAAATATTGATTCATATATTCGCTGACTGACAACTAAAAAAATAAATGAACATAACTTATAAACTGACTGCAATCAACTGATTCCGCATTAACTGTCCGTGTCGTGCAAAACATGTCAAATACATGTAGCTAATTTAAAAGCCTCCTAAACTATTACGAGGAATTGTTTGTAGCCGCTTTGTCAATCCGTCCGTCAAAGCAGCGCGAATATTTTATTAAGAACTTAGATTGGAACGCAAACACTTTTCATCACCGAGATACCAATGTATTGTGTACTATTGGGAATATTTTGTATTCCTTTGAGAAATGCAGAACAACGTCGCATGTTGTTTTGCACTTGTTCTAGAATACTACTTTAGTCCAACATATAATAACATGATACACAACTAAGTTGCAATTTTCAGAAAATAACTTACCAGTACTTGACTGTGTGATGTGTGCCGATGAAGTAAGATCATGTTTGGTGCTTAGGGAACTTACAACATTCGTGAGGTCAGGTTTTGGAGACTGCGATTGAGTTGTCGATATACCTACACGTAAAACATATGCATATTTAAGTAGTTAAGCATTTGGCGGATTACATCTCTCCAGATACACAAATAATAAACTGGTTACATGCAAATGACTTATAGTAAAGATATACATTACATCTTAACGTTAGTATGTGTTTCTATATATTATGACTGGATTTTTTTTTCTGAAAATGATGTATACAAAATATACAAATATAGTTCTTTCTTAACATTTTAAACATCTTTATGTGTCAATGAAAGCACGCCCAGTGCATACACGCATGATCGACTTACAATTACCTGCTAATTCAGAATGGCATGTATACATTTACTATTAGCAATACAGAAAACAACTAATATAACAGTATATTAAACAAAGGATGCAGTGTATTCATGTGTTATATGAAATCCAGTTTAAATTCAGTTGCCCTGAGGTTTTAGGGATATTTTTGGAACTTGAATGCGAAACAGAGATCGAAAAAAACAACACCAGGTACACTTTAGTCAGTGTTCACGAAATGAAATGGCATTTTTAGATGTTTAGCTGCTCTTAACGATATTTAAATCCAGATCTTTTGGATCAGACCCTTCACGCACAAAAACTTGAAAATTTGAACACGAACTAATAAGTATTTTACATTAGTTAATGTATCCACGGGGTTTCAACTATTTGATCGAATACATTAGAAACACTCCATATTAATCCAACTGCTCGACTTATTACCACTTTATATTTTTAAGCGATTCAGCTAATGATAATCGCCGGATTAAGCACCGTGGCGGCCCATAGCAAGTGAAACGCCCAGGCCCTTAGTCAGCCTAATGCCTACTAGAACGCCGGTGTCCAGTCGATTACTCGTTTAAATTAGCTTACCAGTGTAAAGGCTGTTAAGACATAAAACGTTACAATATCCTTTTAGGGGTACACAATGTCATCATAATACCCTAATGCCAATATGGCATTTTAAGTAATAGTCGAGTCTCCTTATGATAACTCATTAACAAAACAGCTTAATAATATTTATATGTCTGATGCATTATTTCTTATTTTTACACATGAAGACAATGTTGGAATCTGTGAAAAACACCATCGGGCTAGTCAATTCGTCAATATAATTTAAGCATTTGAATAACGTGCTAGGGTTAATCACATAACTCTTATGAGCCTTCACTTACTGTTTTTGTACTTTCAAGACCTTTGAAAGTTAAGTAATAGTACAACGGAAACAACTAATATTTAATTTGGCTTCATCAAATATTTGTGTATTAATTCACAAAACGAAAAGACCCATGACTGTTCTTACCTTTAACATAAAGAATCGCCGTATCAACCAACGTTAGGTTTTGGAAAGTCATAGAGCACTCAACACTGGTCATATGATCATCTTTCTCGACGGTATAGTCAATGCCATATTTGCCAAGTGAATAACGCGCTTATCTACTTTTGTTATTAATCGTTATAAAAACAGTCCATGAATTCGCATTCGACATAGAACAACCGATCACTTGTGTCCTGTTTTTAAAGGAGTCTGTCTTGTCCCCAACTGACGCTATTAAGCAACCATTGCAGCCTTCGATATCATTCCGTGGTCCTAGTGCTGGGGGTTCTGATAATGAAACATTTGTAAATATTTACGATTTTACATTATATTATTTTGTTTTGTATTATATAATATTATACTTTTGTTTTAACAATTTGCAATTGAAGTACAACTTGTGGGCAGATGCTCTCTGTCTCTAGTTCGTCAAATATTTAAGTACCACAAACATGCACCCAAATAAATTTGTAGAAGAAGTAGTATTACATAAGTCTCTACAAATATCAAACAATTCAGTGCAATGGGTTATTTATGTTGTATCTGTTTTAATCTTATAGTTACTAACATTTTAAAGAATCATATAATTCTAAGCAATCTCCAGCAAAAATATAAAGGGTTTAATTTAATTTTCAAACTTTAAAGCAGAAAACTAGACAACAACATATATTCTTTACTGATTTCAGAAATTTAGAGAGTACCAGAACTATTTTAAAATCATCTAATTATGGTTACGACTATTATTACAATGTTTTGAAGGATCCTGCAAAACAGACAGACGAAAAAGTCAAAAATGAGAGGTCGCGTAAAACATTTAAATATTGTCCAGTAACAGTAAGAACAATCATGGTAGAAGAACGTCCTGGTCGTGAGAACACTTACATTCAGTAATGAATATTCTCAATGAAAAATCTATTTGACGTATGACACGTGGTTGGCATAATAATTAATTTAACAATGATTAACACATTTTATACTAATTCCAGAAATTTACAAATCCGATTATTGTGATTATTAAAACGAAAAGCAAACATACACTTGTAATATGCACGCTTTCTATGAGTATTTTTTCATTGCGTTCCAGACAGTAAGTGTTGATCTTTAACACGGATATGCATGTCAAGAATTGTGCGCTGTATGCAATATAATCATAATGAGTTAATTACATAATAAGATCAGAGTTATAAAAGCCCATATCTCTGGGACGAATGATTGAACCGGACGTCTTGATAGTATACACACTTCCACCGTGAAGACGTGTCGCTTTATTCCAGGCAACAGTTGCTGATAATAAGTGTTAAGGCAGAACAAACTGAGTTTTTCATTCAAGATTTATGCTTAGATTTGCAAGCCTAAAGTAGTTAATACTAATTAATTGATACTTCCATCGTGTACTAGTAATAATACACCACTGCCGTCTATCGTTGTAAATAATCCAATTGTAACGTTATTAGAGACTTAGATAACATCTCTATTCTAATGACTATAAAACAATATTTAATACATAATAAAATACAACATACCTCGCATTTCAAAACGTATAGCACCAGAAGGGCACTTGTCATATTTCACATAATAATCGTGGAATTTTCGAGCTGTTCTGTTCTGGAGCAGTATAAATATAAAATCGTCCGTTTGATTATCATGGTGGTGAGGTTCATATTTAAAAGCTGGTTCAAAACTATCTACTAACAGAGCAGTAGCATTCTTGCGGTTATAAGCCTTGAATGTAATTGTCACATTTCTTACATAAAAAAGTAGAGAAGGGGTTTGAACTTCAAGATGGCCACATGTCTCGTAAGCGATTGGTTTATTCGCATCTGAAACGAAGTGACACGATAATTGAGACATTATCCAGGGAATTTGTTTTTCGATTCTTATATCATTATGACCCCACCCTTCAGAATGTATGCTTTAGGATGTCAGTTACACTATCCAATACCATTCGTACACAATTATGATAGGTAATATAAGATCGACCAAATTCTAAGATTATCTTTTTGTTTATTGTTTTAATACTATCAGAAAATCGACCATTTAAAATTTATCATGTTCCCAATAAACCATAACAAAAAAGTAATAAGCAGACGTGACGCGCAGATAATAAACTTACGTAGTAACCTCCTTCAACAATAAGTCAATTAGACCATTGACAATTGCTTTGGCACTGTCGTTTTGTACGCAAAATCAAATAGTTATTTGTTACTCTGAATTCGCACATTCATTTAAATCGTTCACAAATGAATGAATTCTGAAACAATAACTCAGTTTTATTTTAACTGATTATGCATAAAGGTATGTAAATTTTTAAAGATTTATTGCTTAACATTTAACAGTTGTTGTTAGACTTATGTTGGGTTTATACATGTACTGTTTTGCGGACCTGTGAAATGATTGCTAGGATAGGCCTGCGGAGTTTCCAATTTTATATTATATACCTGGTAAGCGTAGTTTTGAGAAATCATTTCCAAATATTTGCATTGAACAATACCAATGTCCTGGAGTGAAATGTTTTCATAAACGAGGTGGCTAGCTTGTAGTCTGTGGCATTAGTTGCTACCTAATAGTGATGTCATTAATTATGTGGATTGTTTGCCATTTCTTCTCCATGACAAGGTCTATACGAATGGACGATTTTAGATCTATTGCACAAATTGTTGTGCGCCGAAATTAATTTAGATATGTATGCATTTGTTGTGTTAGTTATACAAAAAAACACATATCAAAGATCTATTAATCGCAATGACGCAATACAGATATTGTAAATAGGTAGCATGTGTTGACTAACAAACAGGACGAATATAACCCTTCACATTTTTGGCTCAAATATATATTTAATAATGAAAAAATACAAAAAAGATTATCAGTGCAAAAATTCCCATCGAAGTATCTGAAACGAACGGTCAATTATTGTTTATTGTGTGCTACTGGCATTGTAAACAAGTAAAATCTTATATTATAATATGCGTGCATAAAAATACTCAATGATTGAAACTATTACCAAAAATGAAATATTCGTAGTCAAGTAAATAAATAGCAACTAAATTTAGTGTTCATGTTGTATTTCTTTAAATTCAAGTTCAAGTTAAAGCGAAGCCTATTCTAGCGGAGTAGGATTGTATAAAGTACACACAACCATATGATATAATGCCTAATTTAAAAAGAACAATTAAATGCATGGGCTTTTGTAATATCGTATAGACGTCATTAAATCTTGTAAAGCTTCATACTCATCCATATGGTAAGCTTCCGAAAATGTAAGTAATATATATTTGGCATTCAAGTCTACATACATGCACCTAACAAAAGGATGTGACCGGAAGTGAGGCGGGGATATCCCTCGTGATTTAACACGAGAAGTAAACTAGTTTTTGGAATGATCTATATTGATAACAAATTGTTTTAAACAATATAGTTTTCGAGTAAAATTGAACAATACGTTTTAAAGATCATTCATACCATTCTAGTTAATATAATTATGTTACTTACTTAAGCACGGAAGAAGAACCAGAACCAATATAAAATCCAATAAATGCATCTTCCTTAGGTATTCAAGTTTTAGTTCAAACTTTAGTTTAAACTTTAGTTCATGATGCCCCTACAAGTTTTTTTTATGTGTTGCAAACTTTTTCTTCGTGATTTTGTTTAACTAGTGATAATTTTTTGTAATACACTTATCTTCACTAAGAGTCGGTTAAATCAAACGAATCGATCGATATTGTATCTTTAATTATCAAGTTGAAATTTACTAAAAATAACGCAAAATCATAAAACGAACACGTGGTTTAGTAAAGAAATCAAATGAAATGCCTTAAGAGAAGTTTGAATCTTAATATAATTAATTTCATACACCTAAAACAAACTAATTAATAAACTAAATACGTTTGTAATTACAATTATCAAAATTGTCATTTTTGCTTCGAGACCCTTTTGAGTTAAATCTTTAAAATAAGAACAAACTATTTTTGTTTTCTATTTATAATCAGCAAAATAATTGTAACTTAATCCACAGCGCCATTTAACTCCACTGAAGAGTAAAGTCTTTTCAAACACTTTACATACGCGTCTACCAACATTGAAAGTAGGCTGCCTAAAAGCAGCTGAAGCCGCTAATGCGCAAGGAGACAATAAGTGTGTCAGTCTGAAGTTTAAATGCTTATATCCGTAAGTAGTTACAAGTAACATTAGTAAAAAAATACTTGGTATATCTCTTGAAGTCACTACAGTTTATATTAAACTAACAAAGCCTACTATGAATGCCAAGTTGTCAAACTTGAACAAGAATTCAATATCCCAATGAAAATAAATCAACTTGCTTACGACCTCCGACCTCATTCAATTTTTTACTAAAAATAATGTAAACGTTCGCCATCCGATTTTGTTGATTTAAAGATTGCTCAATAATGCCCAAACATGCTTGTCGTTGATCTTGCAACCGACAATAAAATTACAAACATACAATAAACAAATCAGCAACATTTTAAATATTTTTAATTTCAAAAAACTCAAATTTAAAATTTTAAAATCTGAAAAAAAGGATTATTTTTTTGTAATAGACAATTTGATAAATGAACGTGTAGCGTCATTACCGCTTCTGCCATTTTATTTTTTTAGACTAATAATAATAATTGAACAATGGAATAAAAATTAATATATAAAGACAAATCAATCAACACACTTGCCCCAATAATGTCTGATTGGAATTGAGCATGCATCATTTACGAAAGATTCCAACGTCAAAATCAACAACTCGAAGTCATGAAATAATAACATAATGTCAGATCGCTTAGCCGTGTCAATGCTAATAAATCTGTCTGTTTGGTGGAATAAAACGAAACACATATATTTATCTTACACGATCTTAAAATCGCTAATTGTCCTCAATCCATGTCCAACCACAACTGGTTTCACAGACCGCTATACTCATGAATACGGATGACTAAATTATCAGCATTGCTCCAAATACTTCGGCTTCCTCTCACAGCACAAGATCAAATAAGAATTGAATATATTTCAGTTAAAATAAATAAGCTGTCGATTGCAATTGTTATGCCAAATTCGTCCCATACTCTAGCGCTTAATCTTGACTATATTATCAGTGGGTTATTTCCATTCAACATATATTGTGCCGAATAAAACATAGATGTGTTGTGTTTAAGAACATTATTTTATTTAGTAACTGTGACTATAAACAAGCATAAAAATAGTTTTCGAAACAACCTACAGTACATATTCAGAAATTTCTTACTTGTATACTTAATTACACAATTTAAGCAATTAAAGAACATAAGAGTTGTCTTCCTTCAACCATATGTAACGTTAATTCTTTCTTGTAGTTATATGTCAGCGGATTCATGACATTCAAAAATTATGTTCGTTGATATTTAACATAAAAAGAATATTAACGTCACAATCACCAATGCGAAAAATTAATAAATGATGTTAACCTTATAAAGGTAGCTTAAGAATTAATGAAATTGTATTTGCATAACATAATTAATAATATTTGGCTACACAACCAATATAGATTGCATTATTAATCTTCACTTGTCAACAATCAACATAACTGAGCGTGAAACAACTTGAGACCATTTTCACGAGTTTGTTCGACTTTCCTTCTTGTTAAACTTTTTTGACATATCTTTAGAGTTTTCACTCAAGATTACGAACTCAAGAAAACTTACAGTTGTAACAAACTAAATGCAGAAGAAATATTGCATCAAACTTTACCAGGCGTCAATAGTTTAACGAACATACATCATCACTCCACAACATACTCCACAACGTACCATTCAGTCTGCGAAGTCGCAGTATCATTTCAATCGAATTGTCCCGAATATTGTCGATTTAGGAAATCAATTTTAGTAATATCTCTGCTTTCTTCCTGCACTTACAGGGATTTTTTCACATGTATACTGAACATTTAACATGCTCTATAATATCCATTACATGCATCTTTTGACGATTTAAAAACCTGAAAATTATAAAGCGTTGCAACGCGAAACTATTGAATAATTTGGAGAGTTCTGTTGTTGTCGTTATATTTTGTGACTCTACGTCACTATTGAGTAAAATTGTACACAATTGTATTGCGTAAAATACACAGCGTAGATTTGAAGATTTGAAAAGAAAAGTCAAATTAAAAATGAAACAAATGTTAATTGGAAATATTACTTAACATATGCAAACTTAATAAAATATGTCTCCTAAATCTTAACATTTATAACGAATGTTATGCTAATAATATTTTTAAAATATTTAACAATATATATTTTTTTCAAAACTATGCTATTTATTAATTCCATTCATACTGTGATTAAATTTTCAGTTCAACATACCTTACATTATAAAGAAGTGTGTATTATACATGTAAATTTTAAACCTTTTCATCGAAAGCGAACAACATCGGTCAGTTGTTTGAATTATCTTTTTCCATAGTATATGCTTGCATTGTAATTTAACAAAAATTCTTGATTTAATTTCAGTAATTCTTATTCATGTATGAGCTTATTTACACATAAGATTAAAACAAAGTGATGAAATATACGACTGTGTGCATAATTAAAAATTACATGTATAGCAAAGAAAGAGCAATGTGCGAAGTAAAAATACGAGAAATATCTCTTTTTGTACTCGCGTTTTCATTGAACACGTTGGCACATTCTTTTAGCCTTCATTCAACTCGTAATATAATTCAAAATCAGCATACACGCCAATCACTTATTCATATAAGTTCGTCCGTGCGTCTACATAGTCGCCTTCTTTGAAAAAAAAATGCCCGTTCATATAGAATGTCAGGACGGATCTCGGACGTCCACTTTTAGACGAACATGTCATGTTTGGTACAACACTTAGTAAATGACAGGTTCATGTACGTTACGCTTCGGTACATCTGGCTGAACTACAGAAGAAATAGTTAAACGTAAACTTTTGGCCAAACTACCTTTCAATATCAACCGGTCGCGTCTAGTTTTAGGTTATTTTATCAGTTTCCATATACCATTTAAATAGTCAAAATAAAGAAACAATCTAAAATATAGTTTAAACAGCTACCCCTCCTATTATACTAAGGTAATGACTGAATCGAACAAATTAGAGTTCAACTTTACTTGAGGAGCCAGTAACCTGGTTTCGTTCGAAATGTTAAGGTATAAACTATTTGGAAAAATAAAAGGGAACTATGGCTGTTTAATCCATTAAAGTATTAATTTATTTATGGAATACCACCTTAAAATTTATAGGAAATTATGTATTTTTGATGATTGGTGTTTAAAAAAATACATTTGGTTCAAAAGAGATGAATTGTTATTTGCGGTAGATAATTTGAACCTGTTTTCATACGGTATCTTTATATCACAGAATTTGGAATAGAGTTGCATTAACAATTAACATGTAAATTTCCGACTGTTATTAACCTACTGAAAGTGGCATTGGGGCGGTGATAATTTATTGCATATGTACACGATAACGTTATTAAAAAATAAAACAATTGTACACGCATTTATATCACGCAAGTTCTTTTTTAGCCATTGTTCGTTCATGTCTATGTCAGGAACTTAGCGTTGCACTTTGTAGTAACGTCTCTTACATTATTTGTGACAGTGAGATTACAGGGTATGAATATAAGATTTCCAATGATAATACAAGCCTATTTTTACAGTTCATCAAATAGAGATCATTAATACAATGCCTTCACACACTAGATCATTGTGAAGTTCTTATAAACTGTACGTTTACGTAAGCGCATTCAGATATCAAGAGTTAACGTATCGGCTTGTCATTATAAAATAAAAGCACAGGGACTTCCATAATGTTCATTGGAGATATTTTGGTTTTCAGTATCAAGAATTGTTTAGAGCATGGTCGCTGATGAATCCAACACATACTTGCAACATAAAGTGTGGCAGCGGTTCTGTAGTGACGCATTTTGTTGAAGAGCAAACAGCTGATGGAAAATGATCGTTCGTCATCAAAAGCCTCATGTCCAAAATAAACAAACTAAAGTACTGTTTCCAACAAAAAACATTAACAGTAAAATGTTGTCGTTATTCTGCAAGAAGCCTCTTGACTTATGTTGTTAACTTGGCAGCGCGCACAAGGTATGCTATATCTTGAAATATAAGTTTGTTTCTTTGATCTAATTATACGAAATAAACATCGTGGATTTTACTGTCGAAACAATACAAGCTTGTCATACACAAACTCGTACATCCGAATAACGAAATAACGATTCAGTTAACACAGTTAAACTCCATTGTTAATGTTTTTAACATTTTTAAACATTTGACTTGCCAATGCAACATTATTTCATTCATTCACAGATATATAACTTTATGATGATGCGAAAAGATGTGTTATCTAAGTAGTGTTCATTAAAGGGCAAAAATGTAGTGCAGCAAATGTTTTTTTTAACATTCAAAATAAACAAATCCTTTTTGAGATAAGAACATTAGTTTATACAATACTCAATTAAATAAGAATAATTAAATTAAAAGTCTTTATAAATTCGTGTTTATGATATTAAATCATTTAATGATTTTATATATCTTTCGTCGATACATCACTCATGATTACGCAAAAGGTGTTAGCATGTTTTGAGAAAGGATACATTTCACTAAATATTGAGTTATATAGGGCTATACTTAGTCTACAAATCAAAATATTTTGCTCGAAGGCATGAATCAACGTTTTGACACTTTTCATGTTTTTATCAGTTTGATATATAATTAAAGGGTAAGAACGGAGTTCACTACTTAAGCACTGAAATATGATAAAGTTAGATAACACAGTAAAATATTGCTTTACGTGTAAGCGGTTTACATTCAACTTGAAAACGACCAATGAAAAGAAGGGGCAAAACAGTAGATTGTTTTGTGTGTCGAGTTCTTTCGTGAAAACCATATTGACTATTTTTTATTGAAGAAATCAAGAAGCTTAGAATGCCGTTTAAGAGTTGACTTTTGCGTGTATTCTGTTTGCAAATTGTATTTATTGAACAGATAAGTAATAACATTTGTTTATATGCAAAGGGCAGTAACTGTAAGAGAAATTTAAACGTTGTACAAAGGGAGTTAATTTTTTCAGGGTATTTCCCAAAATATGACTAGTGTTTTTAATTATGTCGTGTGTTGTCGTTCGTGATTTTGTGGTAGAGTGAGGGCACAAACATGACCGTTTATTTAAAATGATATTTATTTCATATGTAAGATCTTGTATTACTCATTTTATTACATTTTGTATGACACAGATTTGATCACTTACTAAAATCAAAGCGCTGAAGGCACTGAAGTTGTTCGCTATTGCATAATCTTAGACGAAACTCAGTTTTCAAAATTATGTTATAGCTTTTTATATCGCAAGTTTAAAATGAACACAGCCCATTCAAATTTATAAAGAGTGTGTCTTAAAGCGCAGGTCGAGGTTACTTTGAAGTTATTATCACTTATATCTTTTTTTTTCAAATCATTAATAAAAAAGATAATTTTAGGTTCATTTTGGGAAAAACAGGGCTTAATGCATATGTATTAATTGTCATCCCAGTACCAGAGACTCTCTTAAACGAAAAACACTAAAAAAAAAATCAGAAAGTGTCGTCCTTGATAAGATTGTGCGCATTGCTCAGGCTAATCAGTGTGCACAGGCTAATCTGATTTGACATGCATTTAGCCCCGTTTTCCCTGAAAGCAGCCAATACGTACTGATTTCAATGAAAAACTGGCCACAAGCGCACAAGCTGTTAAACACTCGACTGACAAATGTTAGTTTTAAGCTGTTAAAAACTATTGATTACATACCCACACTCGCTGTCTGCAGTGTACCAGTGGTGAAGTATAAACAGGCAGATGCGGTGGTTATCGTTCCTAGCGTAGTAGAGCAGACGATACTAGCGTAGTAAAGAGCAGACCAACTTCAATTTTATGGAAGCAACATTAGCTGTCCGCTGCGCGAACAACTAAAAACATATATTCACATGAAGAATTTATATTAATTTTGAAGATACTTGTGAACTACTTATCGGTTCAGGTTTATTATTTTTTCATTTCTGTGATTGCATTATACAAGGACTTATATTATGCTGGAAATATACATGTTCATTTGAGTATACATGACCATTACTGTGTCTTTGTTGACTGTTTACCAATGGAGGGGTATATTATAAGTTTGAGTTTCATACAGGGCAGGATCTGATAGCGCTTGTTTCCTTAATGGTTGTCAAATCTTCTTCTTACCAAGCGCATGATATGATTCAGAACTAAAGATTGTCGTCTGTATGAAATATCTTGCTAGCCCTGAATAGAATGTGGGTAAAACAATATTAATACCAAACACTTCCTTACTTTCATTAAAAAATATTGACAATCATCTGCTCTTTTGTTATGAATATTTCATTAAATCTCATACGATGTACGTGTAATTAAATGATAATTTTACAAAGATTGAAATGATACTTAATTAAATGATTGATATCATTTCTTTGTAAATTTATATTCATTTTTATCAGACGTAATATAACATTAATCATCATTAAAACTTGTTCCTTTTGTTAATTGTACATGTGTACATTTGTATTGGCTAACTTACTTAGTAATATGGGAAAAGTTATAACACAAACACCAATTTCATGCAAAACTACTTTATTCATGCACACGTGTTTATAATTGGACAATGGACATGTGTGTGATTGTACGATTAACTTTTTGTTTAAATATTCATCACGAACACCTTAATCTGTAGCACTTGACAAAACTGTTGTTAATTGAATACCCAGACACAAGTGAAGGTTGCTTTTACAATTAGTTTCAATTTTTATTCCGTTCCTTTTTGTCATTTAACAATTGTGTAAGTCATTCATTTTAAGAGCAAGCACTTTTGACTGGTAATGTCTGAAATACAAAAAACTTATAATTTCCTTCTAGCGTTAATAAGAATATTACTCACATTTCAAAATTGTATGATATCTGTTTGTATAAATTAAGGAAACACATTAATTATAGATGCATTTTAAAGAAAGTAAATACAATCTATTATTTTTTTATTCAAACCAGTTTAAAAAGGGATTAATCAAAATTAGATTTAGAGTTAAGAAGAAGTAGTACCAGAAAATAAACGAATAAAAAGTATAATCAATTGAAAATATTTTTTTCTGCGACAGAATACTCTTTAATGTTCAGATTTATACAATTTAAAGACATACTTTTGGTTCTATAACAAATACGAGTAAAGCTGTAAGTAACGACATTAACTTGCTTGAAATGAATTTCGCTGAAGAAAACACTATGTGATAGATGGTACCATATAAATGTTTAAATAATTTAACGAATAACTATCATATCCATATGTTGGTTTAAAGGGGCCTTTTCACAGATTTTGGCATGTTTTGAAGTTTGTCATTAAATGCTTTATATTGATAAATGTAAACATTGGATCTTAAAAAATCCTGTAAAAAATCAAGAATACAATTAAAAAAAGAAAAAAAAGGTAACCCTCAGCAGGGCTAGAAGCACTAACCCCTGGAGTCCTGGAGTAAAAAGTCTACGACTTAGACCACTCGGTCATCCTTCCGGATAAAATGACAGATGTATTTTATAGTTTATATAAGCAATCTTCGTAGTTTCACAAAATATAACGACAACAACAGAACTCTCCAAATTATTTATTCTTTTCGCGTTGCAACGCTTTATAATTTTCAGTTTTTTAAATCGTCAATGGAAGCATATAATGGCTATTTTAGAGCATGGTAGATGTTCAGTATTACTGTTTCCTCACAAATATCATAACTAAAACGAAACTTTGCGAATTTGAAACATTTTTTTTCAATTTTGTCAATTTACCCAAACGTGAAAAGGCCCCTTTAAGATTGTGACGATAAAATGATGACACTCAAATTGCATATACACGCTTTAAACTTTTTGTATCGCCATATAGTAACACAATTGCAAATTTGTGAAGAAAAAAAACAACCCATTAAATAATACAAAAATATAAAGAAGTGAAACTCCAGCTGCTGGAGCAGTATTGCATTCTCATTATATACAATTAGTTGGTTGGTCCTTTATTTAAGGCAAGTGACCAATTGCCAAAACAGTACAAAACAGCACAATAATAAACAATATAAACACATATAAGAATAAAGCTGGGGTCACCGCCTTGGAACGGTCAATGCAAAGCATTGGGAGTTTAAACCGGTTTTAGAGCGCTCAACCTCACACTTGGCCCAGCAATATTCATGATACATATAAGTGTAAATAAAATTTAACCTCATAGCATTCCAACTCAAATTAAACAATAATAAAAGGGAATTAAAACGCATTCAATTTAATTACAATTTAATTACAATTTAATTACTCGATGGTTTTCCTTCCTGCACCATTTAGTACAGTATTCCTGTAAGGATGTTTCGATTTTCTTAATGCAGTCATCAAAATCAACAGGAATAGGCAGTCTATACTTAGAGCCTATGCGTAGTAAATTTCTTAGGTTTGTATTTTGAATTAAATTAAGGTCCCTGGTAAAAACATGTCCAACTGGACCATATACACATTTTGAACTAGAACAGTCACATGATGTAGGACCATTTCTTATTACATTAATATCTGTGGAAATAGAATTATAATTAAACACGATACTTCTAACAGGTTTACTTTATTTGTAGCAAATAAGTGGTGATTCAGAATTGCGGAAATAATGGGGTATCAAACGACGCACATTTTTATCATTGAATATTTTTGAAAGACCAATTAAATCAAGACCTTCTTTTACAAAACTCAATTTTGATACGATTTCTAGTTTTGTTGTGTGCATTTTCAATGAAAGGTTCAAGATAATAGTCAGTGAAAGATTCAATAATACAAGCACATTCATACAGTGGGTCAGATTGAAGTAACATAAGTTTACATTTCCTATCAATATTCGCCAAAGAAGAAACAGAAAGAGAGCAAAGTGCACTTAGTAATTTATGTTTACCCCCATTTTGTAATAATGTGTAGTAGTCATTTAAAGAAAGAAGTCGTTTAAATTTTCGCCTGATATTACCATTTTTCCCTATGCCGTGTGAACGTTTATTTCTTAGACGTTTACTGAAAAGAGAAAATGAATTAATCAATTTATTTTTAGAGATGGTTCCAACATTTAATATATTATCATTTAATCCAAGTGGGTAAGCTGTTTGTAAACGTTTAATCCATTCAAATTCCGACACGCACCTTGCTTTTAATTGGTACTGATTTGAAGTACTATTATAAAAAATAAGTTGCTCCACAGGTTGATTAGATTATTTGTTACGCTATGACCCGTTTTATTAAAGTGCTGGTAAATAAAGTTATTTCTTTTTTGTTATTTTTAATTTACAAAAATGTTCCCTAAAACGTGTTTGAAGTGATCTACCAGTCTGTCCAACGTATTGCGCACAACAACAGGGTACACTTCAAGTAATGACATACACTACAGGCATAGAATTTCATGAGACATCGGATTTAATATTAACTGAAAATTTGCGGTTATTAACAGATGAAAGAATAAAAGAGGGCCTATTTAAAAACTTGCAACATAAACACTTCCTGGAGTTGCACTTTTTTATTGTAAGATACCGATTAGACGGAGCTTGATTATGATGCGAATTAGAACCTTGTGTAGTATCTCCAATGCAAGATGCTCGAAGTAAACTAATTTTGACTGTAGGTTTAGAAAAAAATAAATGTCTATAATTTAACGGCAAATGAAAACTACGTGCAATCGGAATTCCCAATGGGGAGAGAACAACTTTAGGGTTTTTTGTTATCCATTTGTCCATTGTTTTATAATTTGGCGAAACCACCAATCTTGTAGTTACATTAGTACACAAAATTAATACATTAATACATAAAAACTTGAAACATTTTTACTTCTTTAATTCCATTTTGGTTGAAAGCCTCGTTCATGTTACATAGAAACAAACACTAATAAATATTACAAAATAATTGGAACAAACTAATTTAAGTATTTTTGCTTTAGTAAGGGGGAGGAATATGTTACTTGTTATATTTAAAATGTGGTGTTTAAGAGAAAATTAGTTTCTGTTTACACTATTTTTCCAGTTTAACTTTTCGTAAGCCTTGAAATTTATTTCATGACATTAAAGACAGATTATTCGATTTTGTCAAATATTTATGAATTGATATAAAATGTGTAAAAAAAAATATTATATATATATTTCAATATAAATAAAAATTAAAGTTAAGAAGAACATGTGTCGAAAAATGCGAGATAAGCCAGATATTTAATTCTGAAATCGAAAATGTCTCTACATTCCAATTCGCCAGCATGTATATCATGCATGCACGATGTGAATCTAAATTTAGTTCAACGGTTCATTTTAAATTCCTGCAACGATATATATTCATACGACACACGAACACTAACTCTGATCCTAATAAAAAGACGCATGCTTCGGTTATTGTAGGAAAATATGTACTAAATATCTTTGTCACAATGGGCTCGGGGCGTAAATTTGTCTTTGCTACATTTTATGAAATTCGTCTTCAATGTATAATTGTTCTTGCCTATTTTGTGTTATTTTAACATATTTTATCAATATATTACAATTTAACACACATACAAAAATTGTATAATCTCGCTTTAACAGTAAAACACAATATCGGGACTCCACAGAACACTCCATTAGCATGTGGATCTTTGAATTGTCAACACTCAAACTGATAGAATTATACTTGAGCTAGGAGCTCTTGACTGAAATCTTTTTTTATGTCTTGATGACTTTATTTGTGCATTTGTTCTAATGTTGATGTTGGTAATTGTAAATGTACAATCATGCACTTTAGAATTAAACTTTATTATCACGACTGGGTTGCGTTGTTTCTTCCTTATAGCAAGATAAGCTGGATATCACATTTGGACGTATTGGAATGTTATTTGTAAAGAATAACTCACCCATTAGTATATCCATTGTTAAGCTTATAGGTATCATACAGGGATATGATTTTTCCTTCCTCAGTTGATTTCATCCCTCTCAATGTCAAATTTATTTACACATAGTTGTCGATTTCGCTAAATCTATATGCAAATAGAGAGTTAAGTTGAACACTCAAAGGGTGGTAGGTCATTTTCCTGCCCTGAGGAGTTCTTAAATCACACCAATGATAATAACATAAACCAAAATAGTATGTTTTATTGTACCAAACAAAGACTGTTCAAATCATGCCAAAGAGGTCAAATTTTACAAAGCTCAAGAGCCACATAATGTATGTATACTTATAAAGTGAATATTTGAAATATTTGAAGAAAAAATTAAACAATAAATCAAAGAGGTGTAATACGTGGCACGTTACATAATACAGTGCATCTGTACTGTTGTTTTTTAGTCATGCCCTTGGAGTTAAAATTTGCCCTTTCTGTGGTTGTGGGGGTCAACTACTTTAAATTGAATGTATACTTAGTTTGTGAACTCAGATTAAGGTCCCTTTACAAAGATGGTTAATTCCAGTCTCTCGGTTCGAATCATGCTTCACACAAACACACGTGAGCAATCCAGAGCCATCTTGAGGATCACCGCACTAAAAATCAACTTTTTACTTACCAGCCAAACAGAACCTTATTATTATAGATATAATATCAATATATGAAAACAAAATTCAAGAAAGCAAAGCTTACAGGATTGCGCATAAATTCAACAAAAAATACAGATTTACATAAAAAAAAAATAGAATTTACATCCATAGTAAAGGATTAAAATCATATTTGTCTCGCATGCTTCCGTTTAACGTACTTGTTATTGACGAAATAAAAAATAATGTAACTAAGTTCCTTGTTTCTTAAGAGGTTCTTAAAATCGTATGTACAAGAGTGTGAAGTGTCAGGCATACAATTGTCTAACATACATGTTGTTATACATACAATTGTCATACAGACATAATACTTTTGCAGTGACAATTGGATAACAAAGAAACCTACCAACAAAACTGGAGACCAAGCATGCTTTAGAATACTCTGACAACTGCTTCTAAAGTGATGTTAATAAATGCAGATAATTTTTGTTTAAAAATGGTAGTCAATATCCAATATTAACAGATTTCCTTCATATACAAAATGGGATAAAATAACATTTGTGTATGCTTGGTTTGAAAGTAACTTTACATAGAAACAACTGTGATATCAAATAAGCTCTATAAAATGCTAATTTCCATGAATGTATCCTATACCATATGTTATAATACCACATCAATATAAAAAAAACAACATGTTTTTATATGCAGTTTTGCAAACATTTACAATAAAATAGCTTGAAACTTTTAACATAAAAATGATTGTTTCAATCAGCTTGCATGACTGCAATATGCAATTTATAATTTTATCTATCCTGTTTCAGAATTGGCTGGATTTGCACCTTAGTTGGTACTCCCATGTTAAGATCGCGATGGTTTTCATAAATTAAAGCTGAGTGAGCAGTAAGATTTGAAATAAATAACGTATGTACTCTTCAAACATACATAAAACGCTTTAGATTGAAAAACAACAACAACAAAAAACAAATCATAATATAAGTAAATGTTAACAAAACAATCAATACATGAAATTTAAATGCAACGAAAATGATCTTATAATAATTACGGAACATATTGAATTGTTTTTTTTGCTTACAAATATACTTGTTGGTGAACAATATTTCTATGAATGGCGTAAAACAGTGGACCATTTAGAACGTTATTCGAAAGTCTTCCAGTCTTACACATTCTGTATATGAACCATTAAATACATAATAATTTCATGTTGGAGTACTGCCGATCAAAACAATAGTTTAAATATTGATCCATACTCCCCGTTGTAAAATAAATACTTGAAAAAAGTAACATCCCTTACACATGTGAAGAAAAATTGCTTCATACATGACTGTATCTTTGAAATGTTCGTGACATGTACATTGCTTTATCTTTTGATTAAAAAATCAAAAAATCTTTCAAGTAGTTCAGAAACAACAAGTTTTACGCAAGTATTTCCTACATCTATCTGTGCAGCACTACCATGTATGGTAAAGTTCAGTACAAGGAAACAAAATTTAAAAAAATAAATAAACAGTGTACAAAAATAAAACAAAATATCTTCATCTTTAAGAATTGCCACTTTTGTTTTCATGTCTAGTTATTCACAATTCAACGATACTATAAAAAATTGCACAGTCTACATTACGCTTAAAACTGCCGTACCGCTAAAAAGGTAAATAGGTTCGTTAATAATCTTGGAATCATTGACGTTCATGTTTGACAGATAGCATTATAGATCTAACGCAAACCCTGTAATGATTTTGAATTATGTAGCACTTCTGTCTAAATTTCTGACAGATACGATCTAAGTACCCAGTAATGCCAATAACAAGTCATGTTTGTTAACCGTAGCTACACTATTAATGATGGGAACGAGTTCAAGCAACCCTCTACTCTTATTGCGTATTCGCGTCCTGTAAAGCCAAAGTTCTCGCGAAGTCAATTTCGACGTACTCTGTCGGCGTTCTTGGCCTTTCCAGGGTACCAGCAGGTTTTGAATTGCTCGGTTTTGCCGTCAAGGCTTCTTTGTCCAGATCGGCATATATGAGTTCGCCGGCTCCATGGGGTTCCTGAAATTGACTGATGTTTTTCTCCATCTCTTTAACGAAATAACCTTTATCTAGTACCCACTTAAATTGAAGACCCATGATCATTTTAATCGGTCCTGGTATGCATTAATGTCCTTTGTGGTGATGTGTTTCTGCCGTTAAAACAACACGATGAAGAACCTTATTATATCAAGTATCAAGGCATTTTTGTACGAGATTCTTTTAAATATCATTTTTTTCATTAATATATAAATGTCCGCCATCATTTAAATGCAAATAAATCATCTATAATATGTAGAATGTCCAACAATTACGACATAATTCTGTACAAATACTACCTCCGGTTGGGACTGGAATTCCATTCGTTTATTTTCAGGTGGCGCCTGTTTTGCTTGAAGCGTCGATATTTTCTTGGGCTTGTTAACCATGGCGTATTGACACGCGGCCCCTTCAATGCTAGCGTAGCCTTAGATTAACAGACATGATAAAATCAGAGCTTGATACAGCAGTGACAAATACCAACATTACGGAAGCAATGTGTCAATATGGGGCAAGTGTTAAGAATAAAAATCCATAAATCCTGAGACGAAGCCAGTTTTATTCCCACGACCATGATTTGTTTTGTCAGTAACCGGTGTGTTTCGTGATTTACTATAAGAAACGTTTTCTGTTTGGCATGGATCTTAATCGTTTTTCCATGACTGCTCCAAGGTTGTGACCCGGGCTATAATATTGTTTATGTTGAATGTCGTGGCTTTTGTGTTGTCTTGTATTGTTTAAACAATTGGCCTTAAAAAGAATAACGGATGTAAACGAGAGTTTCTGGGCTTATAATTTTTATGGAGTATCATTTTAAAGGCCCGTTTAAAATCGACGGGCATTCGTTCAAGCAGATGGCGTCTAGGAGAAATATGGCCGCTCTCTAGCTCAAATACTTTTAATCGTATCATCATGGAAATCAGTTATTATGTTTGGGGACAGAATATCTCTTGAAGCACCTCTCAGTTATTTCTTTTTAACAATACAAATTAACCTTGTTCGTTATCCAACATCCAACTCAAATAGATTTAATTGTATTAACATCATTAGATGTTAATGTTTGTGGACGATATAACGTTAAATGTAGTACACTTTACATTGTGGTTTCATAGAAGAAACTTAGATTCAAGGCTAATAAAGTCTGCAATAAAATTAATATTATAATCATTTTTGGTTGAGAAGAGGCACACACTTAAGGAAGTTTAACATAGGATATAAAATGTGCATGTTAAAGAATTTCGTCACACAAGTCCGCTTCTAAGCGCGGATAGACGGGCAAACAGATAGACGTCCATTAACTAAAGTCATTTCAAAGTGATCTGTTGTAAATAAAAACATATCGGGAATGTACGTGTTGCCCCGGACGAGCTTCGCATTTCAATAATGGCAATATGAACCAATATAAAATATATAATACAACCAATTATACTATATACAGCTTCTAGCTTCATGATAAAAAACTTAATTGTTAAAAAATTGGTATTGAGCTCATAACTTAAAAGAATATATCATAGTAATCATCACTTTCGAGTATTCTTTTTGTCAACTCTATAAATATGTCTTTTCCCAGTTAATTGCGTTTCAAAATTTGACCTATACATTTCTGGTATGAAACCATATATGCAACTAGGGACCTGCTACGATGCGAAATATATTAAACACCATGGTCGACATTATACAGTGACCAAGCAAATATATGTTGAGAAACCATCATATGGGACATGAATTGTTCGAACGGTTAGTTAAGATATTGAACCACGTACACTTAGTACTGATCCAAAGTCATGCAATGGAATGATACTGCTAACCAAACAGTCATGTGTTTAGCCGAGTCCATACTTAGAGTTTCGTTGCAGAATATTTGAACAATGTATTATTTGCGACCGGAGCTTTGGTGACGACACATAGACACAGTTTCTGACAAGCGCTGTAAATGTGCTAAAAAGATAGCCTATCTGTATGCATGCAAGTCTCTCTGTTGTTATTTCTTTTTCGACGAATCAATCTTGGTTAAGCTTTTAAGAAAAAGGGTATAACTGAATAAACTCGCTTTCTATACTATCCACTTTTCTTGGCCTTTAACCTTTAAAATGCATCATGCGATTATCCAATGAAAATTATATCTATG
This sequence comes from Dreissena polymorpha, assembly GCF_020536995.1. NCBI lineage: Eukaryota > Metazoa > Mollusca > Bivalvia > Myida > Dreissenidae > Dreissena > Dreissena polymorpha. The sequence goes on from NC_068361.1 coordinate 31,416,338, forward strand.
AAAATTACATGCCCTATGTCGAAATCCTATTCAGTAAAATATCAAGGTGTGCAAGTCGTCACACAAAAACGAACAACGAACATACTTTTGGGAAAGGTGAAGGTTGAAGAATCGATGTTTTAAAATGACAAAATGACACGCCCAAATTCACAATTGACCAATAAGTCATTATAATGCATATATGCAGAATTTACAATATATCACTGAAATCTAAAGTTTAAGTATATACGAATTTAGTGTCTTAAAATGATATCACAATTTAAATCGAATAAATATATATTGTAATTACTCAGTGTTTGATTGTTTAACTTAGCTATAGATTGAGGAAGTTTTTAACATTTGATGAAATGGAGTCACAGCCCAGCCATAGCTCTTGACATTCAAAATCATTTTCCAACAAGACATTATCATAAAAATAATTAATTAACTTGAATGAATTTGCATTAAGTACCTTCCTCTTGACCCACTTGTTCTATGCCTCTGAAACAAAACAACCGCATGTAAAAAGGGGATTTCCAATTATTTCATACAGAAGCTTTTTATTGTAATCGCCCTAATAAATCACCATAAAACATGTGATAGGGGTACAACTGAAACCAAGCGATGCACTTATATATAATTTTATATTGATATATGTATGCCTTAATGTTAAGTAAATTATTTTGAACTTAAGCAAACTGAAAACGAGTAATACAACTATGCATCTCATGTCAAATGAGGTACACCAATATATTTTAAACAAATTTGTAAATTATTATACAAAGAAAAACAATCTTATTCTATAATACAATTTCCAATTCATCTATCGTTTAAAGTGCATGTTATATGACTGTATTACAATATAGTCTATATGTTTACATTATTCTGCAAGCTATGCATGTACATGCAGGGTAAACAAAAATACATTATTTCAACTTATGAACACGAACACAAGAAATTCCTCGCGAACAAATAAATAACTTTAACAACACAAGACATTATTCATTATTTAAAGCGAACTTGCAACATCAATACAACATTTTGTGCGATTGAGATGTAGGAAAAAAGCTCATAACAAACGTGTACTTGTTTAATAAATTCTTTAACGAACGCTTAATGGAACCAAACGCAGATGTTTTAGGAATTGTAAGTTCTGACATGTTGAATGCTGCGACGACACGCTCGAAGTTGGGTTTACGTTGGAAAATAAGGATTTTTATTCCCTTGATACTTTCAGAAGCTTTCCTGACAATATTTAAAACAGAGAAATGAGATTAGACTCCACAATATCAAGATTTGCGTGCAATGTTTTGTCTTTAATAGAACGCTAACACAATAATTTTATCCTATTACCAGATGAAAATTAATAGTATAACAACGATCGTATAAGCTTTAGCTATATACTATCGCTATTTTTAGATCAGATTTGGGTTTTTCCAAAATTTGGAGAATATGTTTTGTATCAACTACGGAAAGATAAAATCGTCAAAAATGAGATATTTTATAATTATTGATTGAAACAGGGAGGAAATAATAGGATAAATAGAATATTATATGAGTTTTGGAGAAAGATCAAGTTTATCATGCTCGGCTCGAACCATGTTAGTGCTCGGCAAGCCTCGCGCTACATCGGTTCTAAGCCTCGCATGATAAACTTGATCTTTATCCAAAACTCACATAATACTCTATATATCTAAGCGCATATGATTTTAATTGCAGCTAAACATAACAAGCACTCGCAGAACAAAGCAAGTTTATGAAAAGGATTTGTTTTATAAACGCAATTTTACTGAAGGCACATAAAAGTATGAATGCGATAACGAAAACGAAGTCCATGCAGGCTGTACTTACGTTGCATCTTGACCGGGGACGTAAGCATAAATTTGAAAATTACAGTACAGTTGGTTTAAATCAAACATATGAATTATTGTACTTTTTCAAAAAATCAGGTCTTTACGAAATTCGGGTGAGCGAAAACATCCGTTAAATTCATTTATGCTTATCAGATAGTTGTGTCCATATAATTTTTTTACTTCATGGATTCCAGGTTTTTGAACAACATTGTTGCAATTAACTCTTCATATACGAAACTGTGCCTTGGAAAGCACTCGGCAACAATAACGGAAGAGGTATTGAGCATGGGCGCAGCATGTTAAAATATAGTTTACTCCTACGCTTCTCACATATTGAACAAATTATGTTAGAATCGACAAAATCTTCGCAGTATCGTTATTTATCCTATTGCCAGATTAAAATTGATATTATAACAACGATCGTATAAGCTTTAGCTATATACTATCGCTATTTTTAGATCAGATTTGGGTTTTTCCAAAAATCGGAGGATATGTTTTTGTCAAATCCGGATAAACAAAATCGTCAAAAAAATGCGATATTTGATAATTTTAAATGGAAAATATGGAGGAAATCATCGGTTCTAAGCCTCGCATGATAAACTTGATCTTTATCCAAAACTCACATAATATTCTCTCTATATATTTATTGATAAACAACCGTTTGAATATTTTAAGATAATTTCGAGTAAAATTCATGTGTTGTTGTATTTTTGACACTATCGATTGTATGTATTATTGACAACATTGATTATACATAAATAAAAATGACATTTGAAATTATACTGTTTCTATTGTCATATTCAACTTACCGACGGGTCGGCGTTTGCGCTTTACACATACTACTGCAATGACCACTGCTGTTACGATGATTAACACCGAGACGCTGCACACAACAGCAATAATAACGATTTGCATTCCGTCCTGCGCATCACTCGCACTCAAGACACTGTGGTCTACACAAATGAAATAGAAATTGGTAATTACTGATATTTTGTCTTATATTTAAGGAACATAGCAAATAATTCTTAGGTATACTATTTCTTAAAATATAAAAAATAATTTCGAATTTAAGTAAAACACAATATATCAATTTCAAAGCACTATGAATCAATTTACTCAAGACAAGACAAGCGTTTTATTCGAGATCAGTACGGAGTACATAATCTAGAAAGTAATGTTTTTAACAGAAACAATACAAATAATGATTCAAATACAGTGTACAGACTACGTAAAATACACTTTGATAGTAATGTACATGTATTACACGGTAACAGATTGGCTTATATCTAGTGCATATTTTTTTTATATAGTTTGCAACATGTTTAAAAACATATACGTTAGCAGTTCCCATTATAGAATTGAATTTATATACAGAAGGTTCCAACGTAAAATCTTCTATCGAGAAATCTCCTTATTATTGTACTGTAACATGGACAAATGGATGTACAATGGTAAACGTCTTCAAGATCGCGACTACCACAGAACAAACAGTATCTTTCATTTCTTAGTATATTACTAGAACCATAACGGCCCGTCTCATTACATTGGATTTTATCTGTTTAAACGATACCTGTGATGTGCGTAACGGCATCATTAGAAATCGGTTGGCGTTTAGCTGTGTTGGTGATGTCGTCTTTCACAACAGTCGTAAGGACTTTCCCTGCCGTCGAAGGGTAAGTGTATTTAGGTTGTTGGTTTCGATCTGTTTGACTTGGCTGATGGGAATGGGTTGTTGCCTTTTCCACATCTAAACAAGACGTCAATGTAGAAAATGAAGTTTGATAAATGTATCGCTGCTTGACACATTGATATTTTACACCCTTGATAAAAAATCACCGCCAGGAATACATGGTTCAAAAGCTTTTGTAAACCTGTACTAACGACAGAACATACTAACAAACTTATTTAAGATCCCGAAAACTAACTGTTGAAACAGTTTTTGAAAAAAAAGTAGGCAAATGCCTTATCTTGTTTTATCTTGCCACATTGCTTGTTCTCTGAAATGCTTTATTTCTATAGCAAGATCAAAATGACAAGCAAAGTGACACATTTAGCAAAATGTGCAAAAGAAGCTACCGCATCATTTCTGGAGTTATTATTATTTTAATTACACGCCAACCAAAATAAATTGCATGTGCCTGAAAAAATATATTTCAAAATTATAAGCATTGGGTGACAATACTATTCCTTCGTACAGAAATAATTAGTTTTATCATGTAGACGCAAGATATGTTTTAATAATTCTAACTCATATTGATTACAATGTTTATGAATATCCATTTATAAGTCTACACCTTGGGCTTTTTTTTCAAAAGCGTTTAGAAATAAGAACGCATTTTAAAAACTTAATAACTTTACTTATCTATTTTAAGGACATTGCTTTGTTGTTGGTCAAACGTTTAACAATTCAGATCAAAAGTTAAATACAAAAGTTTTTCTTTTCCGCCAATAAGTCGGTATGCAAAATAACAAATAGGACTCTGCCTCGAAAACAAAAGATACGCACGCAGTGTCTTTAGATAAAAATGGAACTTAAACATGTTCATTTTTTTAGAAACAACACGATGTTATCATTTTGAATTCTGATATATACTCAAGATGGCTGCCCAGTGTCAATACGGCCGCCGATAGTGGAATGTAAAATATTGTTTTTAATTGCATGAACAAAAAAATCATTTAGCACAGGGTCATATATTATTATTCATATAACCAAAGCATTTGTATCGAACGAGAAAAGTACAACAACGCACATATTCAAAATATCGCCCCCTATTCACAAAACGAGCTTCTCCAACCTTGCTTAAGTACTTGTTTTAAGTTATCGCAGTATCAGGGTTTTTCTGACAGACAGACGTACGGACCTGCAGACAGTCGGAAAGGGGATAAATGTCTTATCCCTTTCGGTGAAACCGATTGTGGACTAATACAACGTTTGTAACGTTTGTTACCAATAATCTGAAATACACGTGTGTTACTAATAATGCGTTTAAAATACGCCATTAAGTTATATATGGCATATTTAAAGAACAATAGTTTTTGTTATAATTATTCATCATTTTTGTTTGATATTATAATAAGTGCAGAAAATTCTGAATAGTGAAATTCATCAGTGTATTTAAAGACATTTTTCAAAACTGCGAATATCTTCAAACAAGTACCTTTTAAACAACGAACATGGAACAGCAAATACGTTTGTATGTGGTATTGAAATTTGGTATTTTGTTATTGAACTCGAGCATTACATCTTAAAAGTTATAATTATCAAACTAATTTCTGGGTATACTCTTATAAAGTTAAAAATACCCGGTACGCATAAATATCAATTTCGAAAATCGAGTCTCTACAAAACCTTAATAAAGTGAGTATTACTATAGCTTCTGTCATTGAGTATAAGCGATATATAAATATATAAATAAATTAAGGACGCACTATATACATTAATAAAAAGCTTAACATAACATCAAATCAGTTTCAATTATACAAACAATATAGGTAATTGCATTATTGGAAATCGGTTGGCTTTTAAAGGTAGGTATTGTGTTGATGCTTATACCTTTCACAACAGTAGCAGAGGTTTTACTTGTCGAAGGGTTAGTGACAGAAGCTTGTGAGTTTTCAGCTGTTGTTATTGGCTGCTGTTCTTGAACTTTTGCGCCATCCACATCTTTGGGTGATGTAAAGGTGGGAAAAACGGGTTTCATGTTATATTAGATAAATATTAAATTTCTGCATCCTGAACTTGCGGTGAGCAATCACCAAATTAGTTTATGATGCAAAGATTTACATATGTAATACAAACTGGGTTGCACAGTCGTATTCAACGTCGAGTGACATTCTGATCTCGGACTTTCATAATCAATTACATAAAGGTAGAAGTATAATATACTCCCGAGGAATATTATATCTTATGTATAGAGAATACTATACCAGTTTTGCTAAATGATCATGTGTATTATTCGAGGTTTAGAAAAAGAAATTCACTTATATAGGTGCCTACTTCTGAACAAGTTAATATTCTGTGTATAAGTTGGATAAATCAGGAATGCAAGTGTTAATCAATTGGCATGTGTAACATTCATAAATGATATCACGAATTTTGCAAAGGCTTGTGTTACATTAATCTATTTAACGCCTTATTTAAAGTACCTTTTCCGTGCCCAGCTATAGTTGAAGATTTAACAGTTGAATTTGTTTTAAAAGCGACGGTTGTTGATGAAAGATAAAGGGCGTCCTTCGTGGGGGGAAGGGACCCATCTAAAACAAAACATTGGAAATATATTGTGTTATAACAAACCTGTTTTCCAATATAAGCATTAAATTGAAGAACAAGCGTTTCTCGTCATAAACAAGAACTGAACTTTCATTATTTAATCACATGACATCATTTTATAAAGCTAACCATACACATAAGCAAAATAAACTCATGAAACATTAAATGGACAGAAATTCAGATTAGCCTTAGGTAGTATTTTATTAAGGCAAGTGGCGAATTAGCTACAATTTACAGGAATATACCTTACACTTGCACTTTCATTTCAATGAAAGAAAACATTAAGTCAAATTTTGGCACGATTAATGATTAATAAAGTATATGTGATTTTTTATTATTATGGCTTATCGATAAACACAGTAGATATTTACATATTAAGGAAACGATTTCAATGTGTGGGCAAAAACGGAAAAAAAACTGTCGAACAATTATTTTGCTCAATAGTTTTACACAGATTCATTATCCCGAAAATAAAATGGAAAACATGATTTTCGTTGCAATTATAGTTGTTATATAGGCGTAAGTACGACTGTCGCTTCCAGTGTCGTGTTCGGGAGCAGGGTTCTCTACATGGCAGTTTTGATAAAAATATTAGATATAACACTCTTTTAAATGGTTACTTTCTTAGACAACTAATAAAAAATCTCAGTAATCATGCACAAAAAATATGTCGGGCGTATGTTAGAGAAACAAAGAACCTTTTAACATACCTTTGAACTTCAAGCGGACATAGCCTGAATAACCACATTTATTTTTTACGTTAAAATCAGCATTCTGAAGATCAATCGTACAGCTTATTAGCACAAATGTGAACGTTATATTGTCTGTCGTATATAACTCATGCTTGAAAACTTTCATTTGTGCATTCTTTATTTCAAGAGTTTGTCCATCAACGGGAAGTTCAGTAGATTTGAATGTTAAATTCACATTCATTCCATAGTAAAGATGTTCGTGGTTTTCAATTGTAAGGGTGCCACATTTGCTTTGAGTTTCATGAGAAGGAAGACTTTGAGCTGTAAAGATAAGAAATATGTGAACCTTTTTACAACCACTTTTAAGACATATTCAATATAAACAATTAAAGGGACCTTTTCACAGATTTCGGCATTTATTGAAGTTTGTCATTAAATGCATTATCTTGATAAATGTACACATTGGGTCTAAAAAGCTCCAGTAAAAAACACACACAAAATTTAAGAAAGACAAAATAGTAATCCTCAAATGGGCTTAACTGATTGATGTATTTTATACTTTATATAAGCAATGCTCGTAGTGTAACAAAATAAAACGACAACAACAGAACTCTCCAAATTATTCAATCTTTTCGCGTTGCAACGCTTTATAATTTTCAGGTTTTTAATTCGTAAAAAATGCATGTAATGAATATTTAAAGCATGGTAAATGTTCAGTATTACGGTTTCCTCACAAATATCATAACTACAATGAAAATTTGCGAATGTGAAACTTTGTTTGTGTAATTTTGTCAATTTATCAAAACGTGAAAAGGTCCTTTAAAGGTAACACATTTATAAAATCAATTATTGAGTTCATATGTAAATTTTAAAAACATATGTGAAAAACATTTGATATTAATCATCAACATAAATGGATGTAAAACTAATAGTACTTTATGCAATTTATCTTGTCCATAATGTGTATATGATATATAGAATAGCAAGTATATATGATTATTTAATCAAATATCATTTGAATATTATACATAGATATGGATTGAAATAATAAGAGTCATTAAATAAGTTTACCCTATTTAATTTATGATAATAAGTTAAGGTAGATTATAATTACGTATGATGATGATTATTTTATTGTAAAATATCAATTTATTAAATATATAAAGCACACATTTAACATAGGATTAAGATACAATATGTAAGTGTTTAACGTCATTTCATTTTTGGCGAATTTTTACATTTTTTTGGCGCCATTTTATATAACGCCATTTATGACGTCATCATGTACAACGTCATTTGACGTTTAAAAACATTTTTCTTTGTTATTTAAATTGTGCAGTCAAAAGACGTAAAAATGTAGTTAACATATAATTTCCAATGTTTTGATAAAGGCATTATGCCGAAACGTCAATTAAAGGAGTATAATCAGAGAGTTATAATTTTTTAATATCCCTTCGGATAATTCAACTGAGCTTATATGTTTTTTAACTCCGAAAAACAAAATGGAAGATGTGTTGGACTGCAATAGCCAAGAGATGGAAAAATACTTACGTTATGTGTCACATAAAGATTTTATATCAAAGTGTGTAAGACATGGGATTGTACCAGAAGGATTCAAGATCAACTGGAATATTCAGATAGACTGTAGCGATGAAATACTAAACAAGTGTGAAAAAATCAAACAAGATGCGTCGGTGAAACTCATGGAACTCACATTGGTAGCTTGTGAAGAGAAAATTAACAAACTAAGAAGCGATGTATGTGTGGAAGATTTAAACAATGACGACCATAAACTGTTTTCAAAACGGAAGCTAGCTGAACTTACACAGAAAAAGAATGAAAAATTCTACAAGCTGTTGAACTGTAAGTTAGATTTTTTATCTTCATTGGTAACAATAGACAATTTTCAAGAAAGTTCCATACAAATGGATGGGAACTGTTTCTACAGATGTATTGCAAAAGAAATATATAACAATGACAACAAGCACGAAATAGTTAGACAAAAAAATAATAACCATATGAAGGACTTAAAAGATGTTTACAAAGAATACGTAGATAGAAGTATCACAAAGCATATAGAAAATCATTCATTTAGTGACGGAAGAGTTGAATCGTGGGCAACTGAAGCCGAAATATATGCAGCAGCAACCCTATTTTTAAGTGAAATATGCATATTTGCTGACGACCAAAATATTACAAGTAAACTACTTTTCCAACCACTTAATGGAGTAAAAACAAAACGAAAAATATTCCTAAGATTAAGAATGCAGCATTTTACTTTACTGCATATAAAATTGGACCAACACAAACATCAATACCTTCCTGAATATGAGAGAATGAATAGGGAAGTTCAAATAGATTGGTTTACAATGGAGTCCTGTTGCAATTTTGAAGAAAGAGGGCATAAAATGAACTATCAAGATAAGAAAAATAGAAAAACGCAAGAGTGTGATACACAAAAACTTAAATCAAACGATAAAAGAACTAAAAACAAGGGTGAAAATAAACCAGCAAAAAAAGACACAATTGAAACAAATAATAATAGTCTTGACACTGTTACTAATCTGTCTTCAAGAAAGTTAACAGAAGCAGAAACAAGTCTATTATCCAAAGGAATATCTTTTGTACCGTCTAAAAAACACGTAGATTTATCTAAGATACACAGTGACCTAGCAGAATGGGAGAGACGGATGCGACTCGCAGAGTATTTCCATAGTGATGAAAATCAAGAAAGGAAAAATGAAAAGGAGGAATATGAGATAAAGAAAGAAAGCCGTTTTACTCCTGAACCTGGTAGAGAAAAGTGGCTAGATGCTTATATAGAAGCAGTTAAAAATGATATTCTAAATGGCATAAAAGAAAATGGACAGTCAAATATCACAAGACAAGAAAAACAAGCATTGCACACGTTACTAAATGATTCCAGTATAATAATAAGGCCTGCAGACAAAGGTTCTGGAATAGTGATAACAGACGCAAATGAATATGTAGAAAAACTCCGGAATGAACTTAATGACAGCACATCATATGAAAAAACTAATGGGAATGGACTTGACAATGCAAACACAAAGGTGAAGCAACTAGCAAATAAACTATTTAAAAACGGCATTATCTCAAAGAAATTACAACAATACTTGATACCAAAATATCCATCAAGAGGGAAACTTAAAGGAAATCCAAAAATACATAAAAAAGGCAACCCGTATAGAACAATCGTAAATGGCATTGGAACAAGTACTGAAAGAATGGCAGAGGTAGCAGAAAAGGAGCTAGAAACCTATGTTATAGAAACACCAAGCTATATAAGAGACACCACAGCATTTTTAAACGCTATAGAGAGGGAAATAACTACACCATTACCAGAAGGAATTATCTTATACTGTTTTGATGTTGTCAAGTTATACCCATCGATTCCAAAGAAAGAGGGCCTAGAGGCGTGCAAACAAGCTTTAAATGAACGCTGTACTAAGACCATCAACACTGAAGCGGTGATTGAAATGATTGAAACTGTTTTAGAAAATAATGTGATCGAATTTTGTGGACAAGAATACAGACAAAAAGAGGGAGTAGCTATTGGATCGAAACTTGGGAGAAATTATGCCTGTTGTTACATGAGAAAATGGGATGAACAATTATCTGAATACAATAAACAACCAATATTCTATAAACGTTTCATAGATGATGGGTTTGGACTATGGACACATGGAATTGACGAACTCATGAAATTTTTCGACTATGCTAACAAAATACATGAAAACATCAAAGTAGAATTAAGATGGAACACAGCACAGATAGATTTCTTAGACACAAAAATTCAACTAGAAGATAATAAAATAACAACTGATTTATACTCAAAGCCAACTGATAAACATCAATATGTCCAATATGACTCAGACCATCCAACAAATGTGAAGAAAGCAATACCCTATGGATTAGGAATACGTTTAAAAAGAATATGTTCTGACGAAAACAAATACAGACATCGTAAAAAAGAACTAAAACAGAATCTACAAAAAAGAGGATATCCAAATAAATTTGTAAACCATGAGCTATCCCGAGTTGATAATTTAAATAGGAAAGACTTACTTAAGAAGAAAGAAACAAATAAAACAGCCAACAAGAGAGTACCACTAGCTATAACTTATTCAAACAACCTTCCAAATATCCACTCAATAATTCGAAAACATACAGACAAACTATATAAATCAGACAGAATGAAAAATATATTCCCAGACGTACCAATAGTTGCACACAGACGAGATAGGAATATCGGTGACATTTTAGTTCATGGAAAAACAAACAAAGAAATAAACAAACGTTTTCAACTAATACCACAATCGTGTAAGACTAATTGTATAGTCTGTAAAATGTTGACAAGAGGTTTTCATAACAACCCAAAAAGTGACATTCCAAACGAAGCAATAAAACAGAACTGTAACATTTATAACTTGGTGTACGGTATATTTTGTATTAAATGCCAAAAGATGGTATACGTCGGAGAGACGAGCAGATCATTAAAGGAACGTGCCAAAGAACACGAGGCTGACGTGCGACTACGAAGAGAGAAACCAATCTCAGAACATTTCAATGGTGCAGGCCACAGAGTGCAGGATATGGGTGTATCAGTGTTAACACAAATAAGAGACAGTTCCCATTATTACAGACTTATTAAAGAATTGGAATTTATAAAGAAGTTTCAAACGCAATCACCAAATGGACTAAATACAAAAAATCAACTTGATGTCCTGCTACGGGAAACTATCTTGTAAAAAATATATGTGAAAAACATTTGATATTAATCATCAACATAAATGGATGTAAAACTAATAGTACTTTATGCAATTTATCCTGTCCATAATGTGTATATGATATATAGAATAGCAAGTATATATGATTATTTAATCAAATATCATTTGAATATTATACATAGATATGGATTGAAATAATAAGAGTCATTAAATAAGTTTACCCTATTTAATTTATGATAATAAGTTAAGGTAGATTATAATTACATATGATGATGATTATTTTATTGTAAAATATCAATTTATTAAATATATAAAGCACACATTTAACATAGGATTAAGATACAATATGTAAGTGTTTAACGTCATTTCATTTTTGGCGAATTTTTACATTTTTTTGGCGCCATTTTATATAACGCCATTTATGACGTCATCATGTACAACGTCATTTGACGTTTAAAAACATTTTTCTTTGTTATTTAAATTGTGCAGTCAAAAGACGTAAAAATGTAGTTAACATATAATTTCCAATGTTTTGATAAAGGCATTATGCCGAAACGTCAATTAAAGGAGTATAATCAGAGAGTTAACATTTTATTAGTCATTTTATCGCATAAAATAAATTTGAAGCCTATATGTAAGAAATAAGATCGACACTTTTCAGTTTCATACATGCAATAAACTTACCTGTGCACGTATGAAGAACCAATATCATTATAAAATAAAAAATATAGATATCCATGATAGATTGATTCCACCTGTAACACCAACTTTTTTATTGAAGCACGCCAAGAGTCTTCTGAAAGTTGTTTACCAATTTCCTTTCGTTGATTTACGTATAAAATGTCTTAAAATATATGTCAAATAAGTGTAACGATATAGCTGAAATTCTTTATCTGAATACAAGCTTAATTTCAGTTCAAATGATTTCAAATTAAATGGTCATGTGTAAAATCTTATAACTATGCACTGCTTTAATTAATGGCACAAAACACAAAACGTCAACACCACTATTATGCTAGCTGATGATTGGATAGACACCTTCTATTTGATGCGTGTTTGTTTTCGAACCTACACAAATATTACATTCTGTTTCGAAAACAAGCAATAGTACTGTTAAAGCACACTCACGTCTGTTTGCTAATACTTAACCTTTAAAGCAATATCCTTCAAGTGAGCAATACATTAAATTTTCATATGTCACAAATTACAACTTAACCTATGCTTATTCACTTTATCCACAATACTGAATACTCGATCTAATACTTATGCGTTTAACAGCAGATGAAGAGTGTATATTTGATACTTCATCACATGTAAAGTGTATGCAGAATGACACATTAAGAAAGCCAGTCTCGTTTACATGGTTATTAGTGTGAGCTAACACACTAATGTTACAGACCATATTTTGCAAATCAGTATGTGCTTAGAAGCCTAAGCTACGGTATGGAAAGACAACCACTGTCTGTTGCAGCAGACGACAAATGCTATAAGCGTCTGCTAGGAAAGATGATCACCACATTTGCCTGTTTATAGTTCACCACTGGTACACTGCAGAGGGTTTATATGACTAATAGTGTTTAGCAGCTTGTAAGACGAGATTGGCCAGTCTAGTGTTTATCATTGAAATCTGTACATATTGGCTGCTTTCAGGGAAAACGGGGCTTAATGCATGTGAAATAAGATTAGCCTGTGCATACTGATCAGCCTGTGCAATGCGCACAAGCTAATCAAGGACGACATTTCTGATTTTATAATGTTTTTCGTTTAAAGAGAGTCTCTGGTACTGGGATGACAGTTTATGCATATGCAATAAGCCCTGTTTTCCCAAAATGAAGCTTAAATTATATTTTTTATTAATGATTTAAAAAAACACATCTGGACCTGTGCTTTAAAACACACTCTTTATAATTTGGAATGGTTTGTGTTCATTTAAAACTTGCAATATAAAAAGCTATAACATAATTTTTAAAACTGAGTTGCGTCTAAACTTATACAACAGCGAACACATACAGTGCCTTCAGCGCTTTTATTTCCTTAAGCGATTACTTTGTATTGAGAAAATCAATAATTGGTATGCATCTCGTAGTCATAACGAACTCGAGCCCCATTAATTTCATACATAAACTATGTCGAGACAAGCACTGTTATTTTTCTACTTGTAGTATATGACCTAATAGCAATTGCATGATGCAAATTAAAATCTTTTACAATCACGAGAAACAAATTGTGGTCACCATTAAAGGTTAAACAGCTTGCTTACATTTCTTTTCGTTTTCTTTTTCATTTTAACTCTTATTTATGTGTGCAGATTTTCTCGTTGACATCATTTAGACAAATATAACCGGTAATCAGTTAACTGTTAATTAGGGAGACGAATAAAACAATCGCAACTTTTGAACGCTATAACTTGGGGAAGCCCATTATTTATTTATAGATATCATACAAATACATATTCAAATACAAAACTAATAGCATATACCACAAAACACCGCGTTACTGTTCAAATTAAAAAAAGGACGTTCAATTTACTTTCAACACATAGACATTGCATATAAGTGCATGGAGCTGCATCTAACTGCGCTGCAAGTTTTCAGTTACCTCAGCTGTAATAGTTATTTTATGTTTTCTATCGTATTTTTTGTTTCGTCTTGATGTGTATAGGGATTGGTCATTTGCCTGACATAAAAGACAAGATGAAAAGATTTTTCTTGATATTTTGTTTTCATGTTCATGATTATGTCAATATTAATTATTGCTATTTGTTAACAATCTTCTTCTGCATTGCCCCAAAAGGTGCACATCGAATTGAAATATTTTTTCCTAACATCATGCTATCAAAGGAATCTTACTATGTTGACGATATATGAGTAAAAAAAATAATTTGTCGTCTGTACCTTTCAGTTCCGTTGATGACGTAAGTAAGTATTCATATAGACTTATTATAAAGATACAAAAGAGTATTTCATGTTGACGAAAGCCATTTGTAATTATTGTGACAACCAACACAGCTACTTTAACTTTGACAAAACTGGAGTCCTTAATATTAAAGTGATCGAGTCGAACATTAAATGAGCGCGCTTGACTTAAATAGTAAGTTTATAAATGATGTATGTCCGAATGACTGGCAGAAACTAGACAGCAGATTGTGTACATTTACCTTAATTATCCTTTTTTCGTTGAGGTCCAGAAACCAGGCTAAGAGGTTCTACTTCGACTCAGGAACTGTTCGACTCAGAATTCAAAGAGTTATCTACATGTACACTGAAAAATGTAATGATTACGTCAAGAATTATGCTAAAATGCACTGATATTAAGAAAAAAGATCTCCATTGTGGCCCATTGATTCATTCCAACTAGATTGTATTGTATGTATGTATTTCGTTTGACCTTGCAGTCAAGGATAACATAACGGTCGCTTGGCGGACGCCATATCCAGTACGCCACGGCGACCTCACCTCCCCTATGTCGAATTATTTAGCTTATCATTACGCATTAATGTTAGTGTTTTATTGATAATCTATAAACAATATCTGATAGCTGATCAAGCTGGTATTTTTTTTTATTAAGAGTCCGTTCGGGCGACATCGGGCGAGTTTCATCTTTCCTGGTATTTATGGATTAGAGAACGGAACATCAAGTAATGATAGGTACTTATTTTCAATAAAACACTAGTAACACATGCGCGTAGTTGCAACCTTTACGTTTATTTTGAGCTAACATCGAAATATTTTGAAGCAATGCATAAGGTGGTTTTTCTGTTAAAATAGCCAATTACAGTAACTTAAATTAAATAAACTACATGTTACTTTGATTCAGTGTACATTACACATTTTAAAGTACAAAACAGGTTACGAACATATATTTTAATTATTCAAATGCTTTGTTTCGCAGGAAATTACAAGTCACTTTATGGTTAGGTTTCGCACAAAGTATGTATTGGTTGTGCAACGAAGTACAAATATAATGTATAGGTTACTCAACGAAGTTTCTGTATCCATTTCAGGACATAGCAATGCAGTTTGCAGTTACTGCAGACTGCAATTTCCCGATGCTATCGCGTTATCGTACTGTCGTCATCGTATTATCACATTGTCGCCATCGTACTATCGCACTGTCGCCATCGTATTGTCGCACTGTCGTCATCGTATTATCGCATTGTCGCCATCGTACTATCGCACTGTCGTCATCGTATTATCCAACTTTCGCATTGTCGCATTGTTGCCATCGTACTAGTATCGTACTGTTGCCATCGTATTGTCGCAATGTCGCAATCGTATTGTCGCACTGTCGTCATCGTTGTATCGCATTGTCACCATCATCCTATCGCGTTGTCGTACTGTCGTAAACGTATTTAATTTATCGCGTTGTCGCCATCGTACTATCGCACAATCGCATTGTCGTATTGTCGCCATCGTACTATCGCACTGTCGCGATTGTATTGTCGCACTGTCGTCATCGTATTATCGCCCTATCGCATTGTCGCATTGTCGCCATCGTACTATCGCACTGTCGCCATTGTATTGTCGCATTGTCGTCATCGTATTATCGCCATCGTACCATCGCGTTATTGTACGGTCGCTATCGTATTATCGCACTTCACATTCAAATTGAAATATAGTTGAACTGATTAAAACAGTCTGTTGAAATTGTAACAGGGGCAAAGGTGTTCATTATAAATTTAAACGACCCTTTAATGAAAGGAGTAGGGAAACATTGTAACAAAACAAGACATTGTTCACACTTTTAAAGTCGTATCCTGCAAATCCTGTGACTGTGGAGCCTATTTGGTAAATACCGGCAAATGACCTGTTCTGGAATCTTACATTTTACAAGTATGATGCTTATGTAATTGCACGCATGAAATATGATTTGATTTACAGTCGACTCTCAGAATCTCGAAGTTGTAAGGGCATAAAAAAAATAGTTGGAGATATCCGGAGTTGGAGATAAACATCCGAAGAAAACCGCAGACGAAAACAGAAAAAGAACACGAAAGTAACCGCAATGTAACACACTGTAAATTTACCGGCCGTAATGTACGCAGTAAACAACAACCTGTGACAGAAACCCACTGCCACACCTTTACAACAATACATTGATTAGGCAATTGCGGATTTGTGTCATTGGGGTCCTACTACCCATACCATACGGCCGTTACAGGTAAAATCATGTAGACCAATATGAAATTCATCTCAAAATTAGTTGGCGATAACCGATTTCCAAGAAAAAAGAAAATCGCTTTGATATATATAATGTAAAAATCAAAATCTGTATGAGATAAAGAAGGTTCGAAGCTGGGACATTGGATTTACTTTGACTTAAGCAGAGTTTCGAGATAAGCGAGTTGGAGATAACGAGAATCGACTGATATTTGTTAAAGAGTACCGTATGATAATCAAAGCGCTGTAGGCCCTAAAGGCCTGGGGATAGATTTAGTGTGATTGGGAAGAAGTATTGTCCGAATTTCTCCCTTTGTCCGAATTTATACGGATTGACCCTAGAGGTTGAGTGCAAAAGCTCAGAGACTGTAAGAAAAGACAAAATTTGTGTATAAAGACGGTGGAGGACTACACGATACTGGTGGTGGGAACGATAACCTTTTGTTCAACTCTACAGATCTGGTAGAGGTTCGTCTACATGGGCGGTGAAGATATACAACAACAACAACATGGCCGCAAAAAATCTTATTTTGGCGTCAAATAAATCTCTTTCAATAGCTTAAAATAGATTTTTATTACATAATTTACAGATCAGGAAAACACTCATTCTTCCGTTGTAATGTGTATACAAAAAAAATCCACTTACCCTGATAAAGAACGGTGTACATATTGTGTGTTTTGTCTCACGTGGAACTTTGCGCGCTCGATGTTATATAGTGATATTCTGTATAAATCAAGGTAACAGGGGTCAAAACACACATGCATACCAAATATGAAGGTTATATCTCAAGGGACATAGAAGTTATATCTCATTTTTTTAAAACCTAAACGCAGATTTCGAAACCTAAACGTGGATCCTAAGTTCAAGGTCAAGGTCACAGGGGTCAAAATTTTAGTGCGAATGGAAAGGCATTATCCATATACACATGCATACCAAGGTTATATTTCAAGGGACATAGAAGCTATGAGCATTTTTCGAAACCTAAACGCAGATTTCGAAACCTAAATGCGGACCCTAAGTTCAAGGTCAAGGTCACAGGGGTCACAATGTGTGTGCGAATGGAAAGGCCTTGTCCATATACACATGCATACCAAATATGAAGGTTACATCTGAAGCGACATAGAAGTTATGAGCAAACCTAAACGCAAAGTGTAACGGAATGACGGACGGACAGACGGACGCTCCGATCACTATATGCCTTACCAGATCACAAATCATTCCATAAGCACCCAAAAGTTCATGTAACAAAATGCCTCACATTAAAATGTAATATTAACTATGTTTTAAGCATATATCAGTTAAAATTATTTATTATTTACAAAAATATTAAAATATGTTTTGAAAGAGGTTTCTAAAAACACCAGAGAGTTAATTGATACGGATATCTTACAAGATGTTTCGGGGACTCTGAACTGGAAGTTAAAGAAACATGCGAAGTACTTAAAAAGCCTCTTTATATTATTCGTAATATATTTTCCTGTTAAAACAATAATAATGTACATAAATAAAGGTTATATAAAACGTTTACATAATTAAAACAAATATGCCTGAAAATACACACAACATGCGACGGAAAACATTCTCACGGGCTATTGTTTTACTCCATATTCTATGATAACGCATTAAGTTTAACAATTAAATGGTTTTGTTTTACAAAGTATACATTTTTACAAGAAGGTGGCCGTTTTTACAGTGATGTATGCACGAATGATCTTTTCCGCATGTTAAGGTTTGCATATATTGGCTTATTCCATTCATAATTTACCTGACGCAGGTCTGTCTGAATTTACATCAAGTGTGTACGCCCTTGAATAATCTCAAAACATTTCACCCACAATAGCTTGTTAACTTTTATCAATCTTACAAATAACCGTTGATAAATAACGTGCATCGAAAATGAAAAATTAGATTCGATTTAAATAACGTAAATGAAAGAACACCCTTAAAACACAATAAAATAATCTTAAAAATACAAAAAAGCAATTGATTATAATATTTTTACAAAAAAATCTAACATTAGCACGCACAAATATTAACACCATAGTATACATAGAGGACCTAAGTCAAAATTCAGTATTGTCAATATTAAAACATATTTTCACATATCAATAAACCTGATATAATTGAAATCACTGATTTTTAAACTGTTGCACCGCTGAAAAATAGGAACATAAATCAGTTTTGATATCTTTGCGCTTAACTTTGTTAACTTAATACAAGCCCTTTCTTGAATTTGAATTAAGTAGAACTTCGGTACTATTGTCTCAGAATGGCGATTAAAATATCTAGTAAAACAAATGGCTAGTCATGTTCTTAAGTTGTAGCCACTTGATAACTTCCTGAAACTTTTCCAAGTAAAGCTCTACTTATCTTTCTTCTTCCCATCGTAAAGGGCGCCCGTTCTCGCAAATTCAATGCCGACGTATTCCATCGGCGTGCTTGGACCTGCTCAAGTACCATACGCCATTGGATTTGGTCGGCTTTGCCGACAGAGCTTCTTGGTCCAGATCAGCATAAATGAGCTCGCCGGCTTCAACAACTTTCTGAAATAAAGTAATGTTGTTGTTAAGCATCTTCATCGAAACAATCTATGTCGAGTAAGAAGTTAAATTAAACAATTTGTTCTTATCGTTACACACATGAAAAAAAAAGATTTGTTATTGTATTACATAAAATATGGCAAATTGTTTCTTTTTCGAGTAATAATAGGTGAATAATAATTTCATAGGCAAGAGCATTATGTAAGATGTCCTTTCGATTTTCAAAATACATTTTACATTTTTTCCTTTATCAAATAGATATACTGTGTGTGTTTTTTTTCATGTTGTATTCAACGAAATAAATAAATAATTAATACAATATGAAGTAAGACAATAAAGATTTATTTGAGAACATTGGGTAGGGACTGGATCTCTATGAATTCGTTCTCAACATCTAGCGCCTGAATTGCGTTCGGTGTCAACGGTTTATTGGGTTCATTTACAACGGCGTATTAACACTCGGCACATTCGATCCTAGCGTACCCTTTTGATAACGTTAAAGTTATGAGAAAAAAAACTGAGCAAGCAGGACGGAAATATTTTTATCAGTTAAAGAACATTTATGTATATAAATTAATACTATTATTTACATCAATACTAAAGCATATTTTAATGGTTTGCAAAGCTGTCGAACTTTAACTATATAGAAGTCGAGTTTCTTTTAAAACAGAACGATTGCATTGGTCCTATTTTTCTGCTTGTTATGTATTATTATGTTTAACCACTCTTTGTGCAAGTAAGCAGGGGGTCATTAGTGAAGTAAATAATCACTTAGGAAGTATTCAATAAAAAATTATCATTATGATTTGTGTAAATAACATTGTGGCCCCGGCAATTCATTGTCATAATTTGTATGAATTGGATTAGAATTGTCTATGTGAAACCAAAGCATACTGAAAGATAAATTAGAATCAAAGCTTAAAATCATGCTTAACTTTCCTCTTGAACTACTTGTTCTCTGTCTCTGAAATACAAGAAACCGCACGCATAAATGATTTAGCCAAAACAACATTTAAAGCAAATTGTTAATATTGTTTTAAATTTATATTGTATTCAAGTCTTCAATGAATTTTTAGTTTAACAGTTAAATAATAACAAGATCAAGATCCTTCCTAAAAAAGACTTGTCTTTTATACATAAAATATTATCTCCCGTTTACACATGATTTATCAACAAATGTCAAAGACAAATAAAATGAAAGAGCAATTACAAGCAGTATTTGAAAATGTTTACAGTATGGTAAGGGGATACATTTTACAATTATATATGTATTAATAATCCACTTCATTAAAGAATTATATATAATCTGCACGGAATTAACTTATACTATACAAATTGTTTACTTATGTTATAAATGCGTTCCATAAAACATTACTTTAATTTGTTTCTATATAGTTGGTTACTTTAAGTGTTTTTGACAAATGAGAAACATATAGAGAACATCGTGCATAGCAACAATATAGCAAGCGAAGTCCACATATATTTTATACTTTTAACCTTAAGAACCTTCAAGCATCATAGATGTCTGTAACCAACAAAAATAAAAACGAGTTTGTAATACAATACATATTCAAGATAAAGACTTTATAAACATAATATGTTCACTGAACGTTTAGCTCTATATGGAAAATAATATAGCAGTAAGAATATGACTACAAGGTAGCGTTAAATTTTTATACGCTAAATAGATCAAATTCATAGAAAACCGGATTATCACAGCAAACTATCTCTACGAGTGCTTAATTGCACAGTTTAGTATACCACCGATTGCTCAGGCTAAACCTTCCGAAATGCGGCGGAACTATCAACGTTCAGAAATCCTTCATGTATTTGTACGAATCGGCGAAACACACCAATCGATTATTGAGCGATACACCGATATTCAACTTCAATTATCCTTAATCTTCACTGATAGAAAAAAATAACACCATTTTGAACTCGACAATGAGTTGTCTATAGATTACGAAAATAAAATGGATACACTCATATAATCAAGTTCTGGTACCTACGTGCGATAAAACAGTTTGCGTAATTGCTATGACACAACTGAGACGAATATTTGTAATTGGGGTCTAGATTCTCTTGACAAGAACGCTTCTCCCACATAAAACGATATCAAGAATGTTAAAAGGCTATATTCAATTTGGTCAGACATCTCAGCTTAATTGCATCCACCAACTCTCAAAAGACCACCCTTTTCCAGATTTGGATATAATGTTTGCAGATTTGTCCCTGTTAATGATTTAGCAACTAACGTATTGCTCTTCTCGCTGAGAAGCAGTCCTATTAAATCAATATTTCTCTGTAATTTGAACATCAGTAAAAACGGCTTCAGTCTGAAGATTCCTTAGTAACTACAACTCAGTATCTTGGAGTTCTTGAAAACTAACAGAACTATAAATTGAAAACATATTGCTTTCTTGCACTTTTATTGAAGGAACGACATCAGTTCATGTTAACGTAGAGGGCACAGCCGTCTATTTGATTACCTTCGTCTTAAAATATAACGACGCGTAAGACCTAAATGTCTGCGAAGGTCTTATACAAGGAATTGTCAGAGTCGCTATGTTCAACGTTAGCGATGACCTTACAAGCTTCAGTGTCAAACCAGGTAGTACAATCCTCTATACACGTCAGGGCTTATGAATAGTGGGGGCGTGTGAGGCATTGTGAAAATAGCCTACATCTTAAATCTTACTCACAACGTACGAAAATATCGCAATTAAAGTGTTTATTTTTCTTGATATCCGTTTATAACTGGAAACAATTATTTCATTATTGTTTCTTAAATGAAAGGTGTATCATATTAAAACCTTTTCTCCGCGACTTGGCAAATTCCGATGGTTGCCGACAGTTTTTTTTGGAGATTTTTAAATCGTCCTGAATTAACGAGTTTTCGACCATTTGTTGGATTTTGTGTTCCTATTTGGCTCCGGATATGACAAGACTCTTTCAGATTGGTACCGGAATCGGCTCTCAATGTTGCCAAATTTCCGTTCGAGAACATTTTTGGGCACAGTTAAAGGTAGGTTTACCACAAGATATTATGCAAAGCATGCTCAATCAGTTGACACAAGTTTTGTATGTCGAAATTAATACACATCCATGTGATCATGCAATCATAGCCAATATACGTACGTTGTATTTTGAACTCGGTTGTTCTCTAAACACAAGAGAAAATAAATGCACTCTTTATGTAATCTTGTTGATAGATTTATATACCTTTCACACATAAATTATATTTTGTAACTTTACGGTTAAAACCTTTTGCGAACACAAATAATAATATAATTATTATTTTATAATTTTGTTGCACAATGCAGTTCTTCTACAACAGTTTGTATTTTGAGTTTTGTCAGACTTGTAAATACCTGTGATTCGACCTTTCCGTTTAATACATATTACAGCAGTAACAATGACGATGATCAACACAGAGACACCGCATACGATTGGAATAATGAATGTTTGCCATATTTTTCCGTACTCGTATTCGCGACATCATTTTCTGCCGGACAAAAAAGATGATTGTTATGCTAATTAATTTATTCCGATAAAAATGGATCGGCAAGATGAGTTCAAAAGATGAACATTCAGGTATGAAAGGTGATTAGGCAGTAAATGTCTTTGGTGTGATTAAGATAACTAAATAATAAACGTTCATATATTCGGTTTCTGTTACATATTGGTTATACACTTGTTTTACAGATGTTTTCCGTAACAAACATTCTTGAAGCAGCTTCTTTGTATGTTGTTGTTGATGGTTTTCGTGAACTGGTATAGGCTGTTTTTTATCTTTGTTTAACTGGCCTGTACTGAATGCATCGATTCTTTATCTTTTACAGATCATGAAATGCCATATGTACCTCGATACCTTTTGCAATAAGATAAAACAAATATTCATTTAGTCACTTGCAGTTTAACAATTGCATTTATGTCTTTTATTTTTGATTACCCTTTATTTCTTTTTTTCGAAGACTTAACCCGTTTGCTTCAGAAACGAAAAACACATTAACATAGCATATATTGAAGTTCAAATATTGTTTTGTCCAAATTTATTTGGATACAGTATACAAATTCCATAAAAACTAGGCTTCTTCGAAAAATAAGTAACATTTTATTGCTGTGTTAATTGCTCCGATGACGTTTGATTACTTAATTCAGTTTCTGGAAAATGTATTACAATTGAATGGTCGAGTTTTGAACACTAAATACACTGGAGATCTCAAGCTCTGGAGACGGTTACGAAGTCTTTCCTGTTTATAAAACTATATTTCTGTACAAAATCGCCGTTTGATGTCTGAAGAAATACATGAACATAATTAATAGGCAGGTAGCATGAAAGTTGTTCAATTATAATGAGGCACATTTACATAGTCAACGGGAAAATATAAATACTAGTGTAAGTTCTGTGATGAAACACTTCGCTTTTTATTTGCCTCTATTCTTAAATACAAGTACAGTCCAAATATGATTGATACCAACATAAGATACGATTTTTCGAAAACAACTTACCTAATCTTGACTGAGTGATTTGTGCCGTTGAAGTTGAAGTTAAATCTTGTTTGGTGGTTAGGGGACTTTTAACACTCGTTACTTCAGGTTTTGGAGACCGTGACGGAGTTGTCGATATACCTACATGTAAAACATATTTGTTTTCATATTTGTTCTTTTTAAATAATAGTTTTGTAATAATAATAATAATAATAATAATAATAATTGTTATAAAAGTGTATCTTGTAATGGTACATTTTGGTTTCTACAATGAAGAATTATAGTAATTAAGCGTACACAAATCAATGTTATATTGTTCTATAACACATATATACTTAAATTTCCCAGTATACAATAATTCATACAGAATGTCTAGCAAAACTAAAATGATATCATTTAATGTTTAGCCTTTTGAGCATACGCCTTTGTAACCAAGATTTCTCGTTATTACAACGAAGCGTCCTGTGTTGACATTCGACCAGTACTTCTAACAAAAACACAACCAACTATTGCAAACTACTTTCACAAATTTGAATGATACCTGAAATATGATAAAATCAAGCAGAAAATTGGGGTTTTATGCCATTCTTCACATTTTAATGAGAATTCTTAGTGAGAATGAAATACATTAGAATAGTGTCGCATAACATTGAGAAATATCATAATGCAGAACGTTCTAATGGTATAACCCCTTCATTAATGAATATTATCACAAAATCTAATATAAAACTCAATGGAAGGTGGCACAAAAATAACTGTGACGATATTGTACATATTGTTTACTAATTTAAGTTCTATAAATCAGAATCAGAGAAAAGAATTGAAATAAAATAGCAAATATACACTATTTAAATAAAAACTTCCATTTCGCAATTATGTTTCATTGCGCTCCAGTCAGTAGTTGCTGATAATTTACCCAGACAGATAGGTCGATAATTGTGCATTGAATGCCATAAAAAGGTTATCAAATAATTAAGTAATACTGCCAATCGTTTTATAAAGTCCGGTATATCTGAGACAAATTATTGAACCAGACGTCTAAAAAAATTGTCGCTAAATTCCAGGTAGTAGTTGCTGACAATAAATTTAAAAATGAGAACGAATGGAGATTTTCGGAGTTTTTATGCAGCTATATTTTTGCAAGCACAACGTAGTAAATACTTATTATTGATAATTACTAGCATTTCGCCACTTCTTAATATCATGGCAAATAATCCAACTGTAACATTATCGAAAGATAACATTACATATCGTCTAATAACTAAAAAATGATTCATATACAATATACCAAAATTTAACAAACCTTTCAATTCAAACTGGATGAAAGCAGAATAACACCTGTCATATTTTACAAAATAAGTTTGGTTACGTTCAGATGTTGTGTTCTGGCTCAGTATAAATTTAAAGACATTCGTTTCATTATCATGATGGTGATGTTTATATGATATGTTGTGATTGGCAACATCCATTAGTTGAGGAGCAGCATTCGTGATGTTAGAAGGCCTGACTGTTATTGTCACATTTCTTCCATAAAATAAAAGGGAAAGGGTTTCAACTTCAGTACAGACGCAGCTGTGGGCGCATGGTTGTTTAGTCGCATCTGAAACAATGGTAGTTTAGACATAATACAGTGAAAACTGGCACGATTCTAATATAAATATGCATCCACTTTTACATGGGTTCATATAGATTTGTCTTAGTTCTTAAGTCTTTACATCCTTCCGTCCGTCTGCGAGTCGTTATGTATTACTGCTAGAGGGTTGAAACTTTACAAACGTATCAACGAGCATGTAAACTTGTTCATAGCAAATATCTTCACCGTGAATAATGGGATCAGATAACACGAACCTACATTTTCGTCAGTGAAACTTACCTTTATCCGTCAGTGGGATAAATGAAATAATGATTTGTTAGGCAAATACAAATTATCATTTAATCAGTTTAATCATTGAATACCACAAACATTTAATAAGATGTAGTTATGTTATGAAATACATTATACGCATCATTCGTTTAATATATGTGTAAGCTACAAAAAATCATCAACTATATTTTTAACTTGAGGCAAAGGAATGTGTATGATTTGTAAGTGGCAGAATACTCCTTTGTTAATTTGATATTTATATGGATTAATTTGAACTGTTGTTATTAAAGTTACTGACAAAGCACCTATTGCACTTTATTTTGAAAGCATTATTAGCGTGAAGCATGTGACTTGTTAACCATATCGCCGTACTAGCAGTTTGTCGTACTAACACCGATTTAATTTTGTAACATTTTTGTTGAGATACCATTTTTTATCTTTACCGGAAAGTATGACAAAAATATTCACCTTAGGCCGATCATAAAATATAATGATTGAAATTAAACCAATCCTATAAACAATGGGTCAGTATTTATAAACATTAAACATCATTTCAGTTTTTTCTAATCGTTTGTTTGTGTTTAGGCTATTTCGAAGTATCCATAAATATAATTTAGTGGAAAGGCCCGTGAAGAAACTCTAGTAAATCATGAGGGCTTTGTACAGACCTCCACGGGCTGGGAGAGTAACCAATGAAAATCTTGTATTTTCATAGGATATTTATGTAATATTTATAATATTTTCAGGAGTCTTAACAGTCCGGTTACTCTGAAAATAGTTGTACCTGAAACGTCATGAAAGAATGGACACGTTTAAGTGTGAGGATGGTTCCAACAAAATATCGCTGTATTCCAAACATTAGCTGCGGAGAATTGACCGGGCAAGAAAGGGTCAAGAGAGTACATACATTTTTTCGGGGGAACATCTTAAACGTAAAAAAGTAAGTTTGAACGAACACCCTAGTTTATTCTTATTTCTCAATAATTATGCTGTCGTTTTTAACTATTTCTTTTTTTTCAACTGATGAATATATATGTAATTGTAAATTAGTCTAATATTAACGTTATTTGAGGCTACCGTTGCGAGGCGGTGATTTTTCAGAATTTATATTTATTATTGGTATTAAATTTGTGTATATTGTGTAATCTATGTGTTGTCAATGGTATATGATCTCATTAACGTGATTATTGCTGGGTTAGGTGTTTGCTTCGGCTAGCCTTTGAATTGTTTTAACCTGAAATGTTCTGCATATTAATTCGTTTCCGCACGGTGATCTTAATTTTTAATATAGAAAGCGTTCTTAAATTTAAATATTATTGATAGATATTAGGCATGTCAGTACATATAAATACAGCTAATAATCAATAAGGAAGTGTCCGGATGTGAGAAGCGGAAATCCCTGGTAATTGATCGACGAAAGTTACCTAGTTTTGAGAATGGCAAATTTTGAATACACCATGTATACAGTTTTCAAATAAAATAGGACAATATATTTTGAAAGTGCATTAATACATTTTTTTTTTATTTATGTTACTTACTTATACTCGGAAGTAGAACTGATACCAATATTAAATCCAAAAAAATGCATCTTCCTGAGGAACTTCTATAACACCCGAAATGATACGATACTTTGAAATCTCAAGTACTCATTTACTAAAACAAATAAATCACGAAATAATACAAAAACAAGTAGTAACTAAAAGAATCAAACAAATTTCTAATCTGATTTTTTGTTGTTATATAATAACTATCGACTACCCCAAACAAACTAATAATTAAATAAAAAAAAACTCGACTACATAATAACGTTCTTTCCACAAGTTCACATAAGTGTCCACGCCCATTGAAAGTACATTGCATAAAAGTAAGTCACATCAAGATTGCGCAAAGAGACAATTAGTGAGCCAAGATGTAGTTTAAATGGTCATTTCCGTAAGCAGTTACTTGTATAATTAGTCAAACAAATACATGGTTTATCTCTTCAAGTCATTACAGTGTATGTTTACTAAAAACAACATACTATAAATAAGTAGATGTCAAATTTGCTTTATCTTTTAATATCAACACAAAAATATACGAAATTGTTTTCGACCTCAGTACACGTTCCGCTGAACATAATGTAAACGTGAGCCTTAAGATATTGTTTTTTTTTCAGGTATAATATGATTGTTAAATTGTTGCCACAAACTCACTATTCGTCGCCGATAAACCAAACTTGCAGCAGATAATACAAAATGCAACCAAAACATGGCGGCGAAATATGTAGTACTTGTACTTAATTACAAGAACTCATATATACAATGTTTGTTTTAAAATTAAAAATAACGGCCACTATCAAATAATAATTATTATAAATATAGTGAGTTGTTTCGAACGACTAGCAATTATGTAAAAATTAAATAAATACTTATAAATTGTGTTTATAATCTAAACAAATATAAAGAAGACTTCATTTCATTTATTAATTCATACTGTATACATAAACATGTACGACAACACTTTCTACTTGTGTAAAGTATTGATCATCAAGGTCGCAGAAAAAAGTTAAAGTACGCATTATCTGGAGTGTACAATAGCAGTTCGTATTAATCGCTGCAAGCTAGGTTTATTGACGAACGGGGGATGCAAAAGGCAAATGCGTGACGTTTGAACTTAAAATATCAATAGTCTCGAGCGATGCACTTATTTCCCTGTTTGTAAAATAATACTCTTAATCAAAGCCTTAAGCAATACACATCTTCAAAATCGGGAAGAAAAAGCGCATGGTTGTCACCGATATATCCTTGTGATGTTTTAACAGATGCTCACTTTTATAACATGCATTCCAAAAGGAATTATGTTTCATAAATAAATTGAATCATTATCAAACACTACTTTTTTGGCTTTGCAGTATCTTAATTTAACATGGGTTTTTATATTCATCGGAAGTAGAAGATGTATTGGTGTTAAAATGGCAATTTCAAGCGTTTATACCACTATAGATGTTTATTATTATTATAGTCTCATCCAATATTTACAATTTTCTCAATTTTGCATCTTATAAAACATTAAGATAAAACATTGGCCATTCATAAAATGAATTATAAGAGACTTATTCTGTGTATCAATGTTCTTTACATGACAATCAATATACATGTTAAAAGCTATATTGCCACCACCAATCTTACCCATTGTCATACAAATGTGTTGCCGTATATTATCCAACATTGTGAATTGTGACATTACACAAACAGTTAACCAACAAGAAAGAACATTCAACCATCATGGCATACCATAATAAGACGATAAGTGATGATAATATATACTTCTAACCTATTATAAACTTACAATCAGTTATCAGATTGTAGACAATTGCTTTATATCAGATTGATGGGAAGTAACTCTTCAAACCCTATTGTTAAAATATCTACTTTTTAAGCCCTGAAGAGTCACCTTTCCTTAATTAACACTAAAATTCGCTTAGAAGCAAGTTTAGTGCATTATTGTAGTCCCAGCATATACGATATACTGTAAAAATGTATTTTACGATTCATAAAATTAATACATTGTATATGACCACTATACAAAAGCCGTATAAAGGGACTTTGATTTACATAATTATCAACAAATTGTCTGTACAATTAAACCAATTTACCATTGCTAATCATTGCACAATATAAAGAAGTAAAACTCCAGCTGCTGGAGCAGTATTGAATTTTCATTAAAAACAATAAGTTGGTCCTTTATTTAAGGCAAGTGACCGATTGCCCAAACAGTACAAAACATCACAATACAGCACAATACAAACCAACATAAACACAAAATATGAATAAAGCTGGGGTCACCGCCTTGGAACGGTCAATGCAAAGCATTGGGGGTTTAAACCTGGTTATAGAGCGCTCAACCTCACACTTGGCCCAGCAATATTCATAATACATTTAAGTGTAAATAAAATTTAACGTCATAGCATTGTAACTCAAATTAAACAATAATAAAAGGGAATTAAAACGCATTCAATTTAATTACTATTTAATTACTCAATTGCATTGAAGATACAAGAGTAACAGAATTACATTTTTTTGACGAACGATCAAATAAAACTATTAACAATTGTCAACTACATTCCTTCTTTATAGGAAAGATTTGAGAATATAGAATCATATATTTAATATCTCAGATAATCATCGCGCAAATACAGGAAGAAGCAGCAATAATGGGTGTAAAAATTCCATATTACATAGCTTGGTTGTTTATGTGACTGCTAAACAAATTAAAAATAATTAAATCAGCAGAGTTGGAAAATGAAGTGATGCCTGACAAAAAGAGAATATTGGCCTAAGTAAGGACTTCTTGACATTATAATGGTACTTAAGGCAACACTTGATAATATAAGAATTTAATGTTGAAGAAGAAAGGGTAAAGACACAAGTCATCTATTGATAAATCATAGTTTTCCAGTTTATATTGGTAGGAAATGAAGAGCAACGGTTTACTATAAAACCTTTAAACAAACTATTCATATCTACAACCATGAAGAATACAATTACTCAAAGATTACAATACATAGTATTACACACAGGTGAATAAAATACCAGTTGACCAGGTTGTTAAAAATTCTCTATCTAGTTATTAACATAGATAAAATGAGCGTAATTTTTAAATTTCAGAACAGGATTTGGCAGTTATTCTTATCAAAAGTGGGTCGGAGAACACCAAAATAGTCTTCTCTAACAATGACATATTTTCAAAGTTTGGATAAACTTTACAGGCTTTCCGGGTAAGAACATGTGGAATATGGCTGTACACAGAACACTGAAACAGAACACGAGACTCATCTTCAATCGAGTCGCAGAATGAACATTTGCGATCATTGACATCTAAATTTTCATAACGCCCGGTTACGATCCTAAGTGGTGCTACACCACACCTGAATTTACTCAACGCTGCACGATGATTTAAAGGCAGGATCATTTTACAATAAGTTTCAGAACCATAGACGTTTTTAAACAAACAATATTTCCTTAGTTTATTACGACCACTTCGCTCACGATTAATAGTTGCATGCCAGTCTACTACATACTCTTCAAAGATCTTGTCTCTTACTATTACAGGTAGTGCATAATTAGTATTCAAGCTACCCAAATCACAAAACTCTTCACAGTTTAAACCGCTAAGCTTAGTTTTAACTAAATAGCACCAGTTTCTAAAGTTACCTTTACTCTTGGATAAAGCCCAGAGTGCAATTCGTTTGCTAAGTCTGCATTCTTGCATTGCAGACAATCGGCTCCAATGATTGCATATACTTTTTTTCCGCTGTCGCGCAATAGTAGGAACCCAACCCATTTCGCCTGCTACAGCTACATTTGGAGTATATTTACCAACCCCTAGAAAAAACCTCATCGCCCGATTATGTACTGCGTTAATACATGAAAAGGATTTTGTTCCCCATATTTCCGAGCCATAATCAAACACGGGCCAAACTAAACAATCATACAACTTGGTATAAAGATCGTGTGTAAACCCTCCTTTAGTTTTACATTTAGCAATAAGGAGCCCCAACGCCCGACTAGCACTCTGTGCAACCACCTTGGCTGTAATATTGAAGTCCAAATGACTTGCAATATAACACCCAGGTAGGTATATCTATCCACGGTTGACAACACTGATTCGCCACATTTGAAATTACTATCACATTGTTTGATACTATTAGGTTTGAAGTGAACAATATTACTTTTCTTATCGTTAATCACAATATCATTTGATGAACACCAGCTATCTAAATGGTTCAACAATATATGTAGACTTTGTTGACTATCTGCTAGTAAGACAATATCGTCTGCATATAACAGAAAACAAATAATGCCTTCATGTACCTTCATACATGTACCTATACCAGTAGCTTTTAAGTAAGTAGCTAGATCATTAATATAAAAATTGAACAATAGAGGCGACAACGAACACCCTTGTCTTAAGCCACAATTGACATCAAACCAGTCTGTCTTAAACCCATTTAATCGGACACAGGAAGAAACTGAACTATAAATAGATTTTATACGGGAGAACATTTTTCCGTGTACTCCAATTCGTGTAAGGCGTCTCCATTATTTAGCCCTGTTAATAAAATCGTAAGCTTTTTTGAAGTCAATAAAAGCGGTGTAATTCGACAATCCAGATTTCTTCCTAGTGTCAATCAAATTGGTCAGAGCAGATATTTGGTCTATAGTGCTGCGGTTTTTCCTAAAACCATTATGCTCATCAACTAATATATTGTTATCATCAGACCATTTAACCAATTTAATGTTACAATATAGCGTATACATTGAGCAAGCAAGGGATATCCCCCTATACGAAAGCGGGTCTCTTGGATCATTCATTGCTGATTTGGGTATGGGATTTATTTTACATTTACCCAAAATAGAAGACATTACAATCCTATTAACAAATATATTACAAAGTGAATCAGAGCTCCAGATAAGGTTTTGTGAAATTCTTAACGTTACTACCAGATTATCAAAAATAATTCTTAACTCTGAAATTTTATTCTTAACGTTACTACTATGTTTTGGAAAATAATTCTTAACTTTTCTAAATGACCTAAAAATAAATAATAATGGTTATGTTCATGCAAAAAATCAAAATAAACATACTAGCAACTTAATTTACACGAGTTCAACAGTGTCTATTCAGTATTATACAATTCTATTTTTCAAATACCTTCATATGCCCAAACTGTGCTTAGATTGCATGCCTTCGATGAATTTTTACATATTTCACAATTAAAACGGGTCTCCCCTTCAATCTTTTCAACGATTGGCCACGTGAATTGTCCCTTCCACTCGTTCAATGTTTTTTTGTTTAAGTTTGGACCCGTCGTGTCGCGTTATTTTTAGCTTTTCCGACTGTTTCTGCAACTGAACATATAACATCGTATAAGATCTTTTCTATAATGTCTTTCTTCTTGAAAGCGTGTTTTTGCCGCTTTGCAGTTTTTTAGGACGCTCTCTGGGCGCCGCCATTGTTTTTTTGGCAGATAGACTGTACACGCCGCTTTTATTGGAAAAAATGCGCTTTGTTAAACAAACCCGATAACCATTTTATATAAGCACCGAAAAGATCTTTAATACGCGAAAAGAACTCAATAAAAATCGATACGAACCGATGTAAAAATAATATTCGTAACTTGATTTTGTAATTCCTAATGGTAAGATTTTAAAATAAATGCGTAACGGACTTGAAAATAATTCGTAATTACGAAAATACGACCCTTATCTGGAGCTCTGGTGAATGTAAAAATAAGACTGAAGTATTATTCTTCAATGACTCAACATGTATATTATCGATACCACAGGCCTTTCCTAGCTTTGCATCTTTAATAAAGGACATTACTTCTAGAATACTGATAGCATCATTAAACAGGGGCTCATTTACTGTGCCTGACTCATCAACTATAAAATTTACGTGTTCTTCATCATTTCTACTGCATAATGTACACAAATCCCTCTCCCACTTATCAAAAGCTTCATTAGAATCCTTCGATACAGACCCATAATCTGAAATAACTTCCATCGGGATACCATTTTTCTTACAATGACCAACCCCTATTCTATCAATAGATTTCTAGAACTGTGACTGATTAACATTACAATCATTAAGCAATTCATTCTGTAATTAGTACCACTGTATGCGTTTGCAAAGCTGAACTTCTCTGTCAAACTTCTTTACCGCACCCCAATATAATCTAATTTCAGTACCTTTTTATCACCTTTATTTGGGCATTACAACCAAAAACGTTAAGCTTTACAAACCTCTGACAACAAAACAGAAAGGGTGTCATTCCACCACTGTTTACCTGGTTTTCTCTTTTTATTACTAATATGCGCAAATGCTATAGACTTATAAGGTACCTTATCATACATATTTTCTTTCATTACACTATTCATCATAAAATCTATCAACATCATCTTGTAATTGCAAGCTATGTTCTAACATATCAATTAGTACATTTACCTGGCAAAGACATTCTGGATCAGATAAAAAGTCCTGAGCTATTTGAGACAAGTCAAACTTCTCAAAATACCTGTCATGACCATTCAATGAACTATCACAATACACATTTTGTTCTGAAAAGTTTGTCATTATGTCCCATGACAACAAAGAGTGATCAGGAATACTTACAGATGGTGTAATGACAATAATATTACATTTATCAACTAGGTCAATAGCTTTACAAATAGAAAAGTTGTCAAATTAATATAAGTCATCATGTTTAAAAAGACAATAGTCTATCACCGAACACCCCTCATTTGATATTAAGGTGAAATCATTAGTTTTAAAATTACGACCATTCAAAATACACAAGTTAACATTTGTTAAAAACTCTATCAAAAGCTCTCCATAATGATTTGTTTTAAAATCAACAATATTACGATTAGGGACACAGTCAATACCATTTATAAAATCCTCTAAATTCCTAAAACGACTATCAAAGTCCCCGCACAGAAATATCAGACCATTATCCTGAAATTTATTTATATCAGCTAATAGAGAGTCAAGAAATACATTAACGTCAAAATTACGTGAAGAATTTTCCGGTGGCAAGTACCAAACACAAGAAATTAAACTAAAATTCTCATATTTATGTTAAAATTTAAGCCACAAAATACCTTCATTAGATTTATCTAATACAGAAACATTAAAAAATATTGTAAAATTCATTTCTAATAAAAAAAAGCCGACATCGCCAGAACCATACCTGGCGTTTCTGTGGATTATTGTTCTGTTGTTGCCGATCAAGGTATACCCGTCGAGCGGAATGGTATCTTCATTCTGTAAATGCGTCTCTGCCACACCCAGTATGTCAAAGTTCTCGTTTAATACACAAGATGACCTTACTAAGTTGTTTTCATGATTACTATCACTACTACACCCGCGAACGTTCCAAAATCCTGTTTTTAACTAAGAGTTTTTGTTACCAAAGTGACCGTTTCCACCACGGCCTTTTCCACCGCGACCGTTTCCTCCACGACCTCTATTACCACGCCCTCGCAACTGATTTCTCCCGTTGTTCTGACCAGCAGCGTTCCCTCCGTTACCGCTACTATGACCACGATTTGCGTTGTTCGATACCCCTCCGTTATCAAACGTATTGTGATTGTCACAGTTGTTTCCCCTTGAATTATAACGGAGACCATCGTTATTCCTCCTCGAGTCAGAAAATCCCTCCTGTTGACTATCAGAATTGTTCTTAAGGACAACAGGCGAGCCCATCATACCAATCCTGTTATCGTTTTTCCTCAGTCATAATTTGAAACAACATACACATATATATATTAAAATCTTTTGTATGTGTACACTTCAATATTACATTGAGGAGTCTCTAGAACTATGAGTTATCTCCCTTCAACCATCTGTAAACCTAAATAGTATAATTTGGTAATATCTCATAAAATGTGCATGTATGCGGCACAATTTCGCGTCACATATATCGTCCAATATTACCGAACATGGTCCCTTTACAAGACTTGGTAAGGTTCTGTCCATCTTTAATTTAACTGTACGTGTGGTTGGGTGGTGGGTACACTGCTCGCGAGACACGTGACCTTGCGCGATGAACTCTCGTCCATGATGTGTGATACATGTAAGTAGTACGTAGCTCGACCTTAAGTGGATCTGTTATTTTAAAAAAGAAAAGCTAGATAACCGCGGTATTGAACTATCTGCTAACTTCCTGAACACGTTGTGAAAGTTGATTCGGAATGTATTCTATGCTGTGACATGTAAAGTAGTAGAGAACATTCACGATTATTAAGAAGCTAAATGAGTTCTTCATACATTAGGTAACCTTATGTCATGTTATAACAATATATTATTGCAAAATATACATAATATAAATATACGCCATTTATTTAATTGCTAAATAATGTAAGTATACCACACCTATGAACTATTTCATATTTTGCATTTTTTTTGCAAAGTTTCCTTTTCTATTTTCCGTACATTGTACTCTGTACCTTTATTCATCCATTGAAGTCCTGTCGTTATTTATATATCGCATCTGTTTATACTCTGATTCGTTGCGTTCCTTATAATTGTTGCTCATAACTATACTTCTTCTTTTCGCTCCAGTTGTAGATTGCAACTAATTAAGAACATAATAATAACTTAATCTACAAAGGCTGGTGCTTGTCATTTCTGAATGACCACCCTCCACGATACATTGCCTGAACAAGTAAAAATACCCATTAAATATTCCCATCGTTCTTCAATACATCATACTAAATACTAATAAAATTACTTAAAATTATTCCTTCTCATATAATTATTTTTGCACCAACGTTAAACTTCAGGCTGAATGATCAAATCGTGGCTATTTGATTCGTGAACGAAAACTCTTACTGCAAGTGAGTGCTCTTCTGATGGAATATATGTTACCGTAATATTACGTTCAATTACATGTTATGCCTCTTCATGATGCTCATCAATTTAATATGTTCCACATTGAATGTAATTGTTAGTCTGGCATTGTACCGTTGATACCTGTTGACAGAAGATAAGTTGCACATTTTAATACTCATCAATACCCAAACTGGACAAATAATCATTTCGTTTTTAAAAATATCGATGAAAACTTTCCAAAACAAGAATGAACAGCGTTTATACAAACTAGTTTTCTAAACAATAAACGTTCACGGCTGAATTACACAAATCACTGAGAATCTGCCCTATGCTTAACGATTTTAATCAAGTGGAAATATTTTGCCGCATCATATTACTTGCATAATATCAATATATGTATTACTTGCTCGTGATATACAATTAACGACAGATTAATCTATCATGTGTCCAACGATAGGTGTTTATTTACTCAGTTGAGTTATACAAAATGGTGAACACACTTTCTATCTATTGCTTGCTATCTTGAAAACATTATAAAATTAGCAAAGTACACTAGTCGTACGTGTATTGAAAAGTACGGAAGGCAGACTCTGCCGATATAATCAATTTTAAACGAATGTTCAGTTTTTTGTTCGCGTGTTCGGCATAATAAAATAAAATATAAAACCCTACAGTATTGTAATTCAACGTACTGTCAACTCCCGAAATGTTAATGTCAACTTCGCCTTTCGCCTTGGTTGACGTACACACTCTCGGGTTGACAATCGTTGTGACACCTTCAAAAGGTTGTCATATTATGTAGCGAAGTTCTCTACTAAGAGCTTCCGATTTAAACATGTACACAATTGCCACACTTTAGGTTGCTTGAAAACATGTACACGTTATAAAATAATAATATGTATTAACTTCACTCACTAAATTATGTAAACTACAGTCAATTCCATCATTTTATATTTGTCAGTGTTTCCTTTACACGTTTTTTCAGGTAATGTTTTACTAAGTTTACCACATTGTATGAGCCTTGCAATAACTGAGAAAACATGATTTCACATAAAAGTTACCACTTATAAATTATTGAAAAGTTCAATTAATTATGTGAATGAAGTATGCTACACTTACCAAACCCATTTCGGTAAAAAAATAATAATCTGCGGCATCTGTGTAAATTCTACATTTCAACTCCGCCTGATTCATATTGCTCCTTCCACACTTATTTTGCAATGATTGTTGTTTGAAAATGACATCGTATTAGTAATACACTAATGATCTAACATGATCTTCCATTCTAAGTTAGCCAGTCGCCAGTCTAAAAGAGTTACAGACGGAGGTCACCTGCTGGAGTTCCTACTTTCACCTAAATCACAACGAACAAGTCTTCACATCAGTAATAATATGTTAGCAATATTTACAAAACCAATAACGAGTGTATGGTTAAAGGAGTTTATAATTCTCCGTGTGCAAAGACTAATTGCTATTGAATGTTAAACAATTTAATAAACTTATAACGAGTTAGTTCAAAATTCCTTCTTATTTCCCTTTATTTGACATATCCTCAGTTGTGTATACATTCTAGACGGTGAACTTCCAAAAACTAATAGTTGATGCAAACTTTATACAGAATAAACATCGCACCAATCTTAATCAGGCGTAATAATCTGAAACAGCATCAATCGTTGTACATTATGCCGGTAGACAGATCAAAAAGGTAAAGACAAACACAAACGATATTATTATGCAAACAAGTCAGTGTAATCGTAGTATCATTTACAGAGTGTCCCAAATATTGTAAATTCAGGATTACATTCTTAGCCAAATGCTTGTTTTTTGTCCATTTTTGTGCGAACTTACTTAAATTGAAATACTTTTTAATAGTATGTGTTATATATAGCTTATAGGAATAAATAGCGTATCTATGTAAGAGCAAACATAAATACATTCTTTAATGACGCATTGTGCCTCTTTATATTCGAATTTATCTTCAATATTTAGCTGTGCCATAACCACAAATATGCTCTTGACAAATTACAATGTCGTATTGATAATCATCTTAAGCAACAATACATTGTATAAAAAAGCACCCATTTATTTTGTTAGAATAAAATTCCATGTTGCTCTAGTATTTCGTTTGTTTGGTGAGCATTGAGTCTGTTTCTGGATCGGAGCTATTCCTGGTATAGCACCAGTGAAACGTAATGGGACAAACTCTTAAACAGCGCGCTATTGACAGCATATTAATTTGAGTGTTTGCGTTGTACAAGGCACAGTATTAAGCTAGTGTAAAATAATGATATGGAAACTTGCTTTTATATACATGCATCATATATCTTTGTTAAGTTTTTCATTCAAACGTTTTTCCAAAAAGATTTAAAAAAAATCGTAAAAAATAGCTAGAGCATGCCTAGAAATATAACTAAATAACACAGAAATGATGGACCTTCCTGTATATTTTACTTTGTAATAAATACCAACTTCCAAGCAAGGCTGCCAGCTGGCAAAGTCGTATCGCACTCATTTATTTTGTCGTCACCCTGAATTGTAGTGTCATGTTATTGTTTATCTAAGGCGATAAAATTACAACATGATCGTATTACAATTGTTAACTTATTGTCCTGTACAGGCATCAAGCAAATAATAGGTTTAACTGTTTGTAATAAGTGATCGTGTAAATAAACAGAAGAGAAATAAGATTGGCGTTTCTTTTATTGACCAAATGCATCATACGTGTGGTATTGTAAGTCATGCCCATACGGTGAAACTATAAATGGTATATACACCAAGATGATAAGAAAATAGCGTATCGGTCCTTTGATGAAAATGTTTGTAGTCAACTGCTAATTATCATTACTCCATCCAAAACACTTCAATACGACACAAATTTGTAAACAAACGCTTACATATCTGATAGAAAAGCAAACAAGGTTGCCGGTAAAAACGAAAATATACATAAATTATTATAAAAAATGCAATATTTTTAACTTATTAAAATAACGTTATTGCTTGATCAGCTGCTGACTAGCCGGATTTTTTAAAATTAAGTTTCAATTAAAAACACTTGCGAACAACAGTTTTATTTGACGTTTCTGAGTTTTTTGTGGACGACATATCATTTTACGGCAGCCAACATTGACATTTTTACTGAAAACCTACAGGTTTGATGAAATATTTTTATGATTTTCTAACAATAAAATGGTCTACATATATGTATTTAAAAAGCTTGATTTATTTGAACATATTTTTATACTGCAGAGGATAGACGTATAATAAATGCATGGCTTTACACACGGATGCTTGATGAGCAGAGAGTATTTCTTGGTAATTAACATTATATTGATTCGATATTTATTTTTTATTTTTGAAAATAAAAAGTCAATTAGTTGATAGAAGATTAAAACAATACATATATTAGCATTCAATTTAATATGTATTATTGTTTTACATGTGTTACGTATGCCATGGTCATACAAATATATTAACCTATGCTGTTGGATTATCTGCTGATACCATTGAGCCTGTGCTATTCAGTTATGCTGAAGTGTCTGGTAAAAATATATAATCGTTTGTTGGAAAAGGGAAGAGTATGGTTCAGATGACTGTAATGCATTTGCAAGTAATATAATGAAACATTTTTCCCTCTTTTAGCTCAACGGAAACGATATGCATGTATGAAGTTGCTTGTTAATACATGATACATGAAACAAATAAAACTATTGCTATGATGAAACACTTATGTACATTATTTCATAACATGATTAAGGAAGAAAGAAACATGTTTGACTTGCGTCTCTGGACGCCCCGGCTGGTACTGAACAAGTTGATGCACTCATTTGTTCAACTCAGAAATATATATATATATATATATATATATATATATATATATATATATATATATATATATATATATATATATATATATATATATATATATATTAATGCATGCGATGCAGCCGTTACTTATTCATATAAATGTTGTGGTCCGTCTTCTCTTTCTTTGGGAAGTCCATATCCACGTATTCTACGGACGTCGCATGTCCGTATTGTTGAGGACTGGTCACTGAAGGTCTTGATTCCTGCACATCTCTGTCCAACTCCGCGTATACAAGCTGACCATCACCAGCATTCTGTTAAACATAACATTAACATTGGAACTTGTATAAATTGGTTCAATCAAAGTTTTGTCATATTATTTTATTAAATCGAAACATGTAAAACACTATATGAACAGCATTATTATGGTATGTACATTTCGGCTCCATTTCAAACCAAGGAGAACTCAGAAAAAGTAAAAAAATAATTATTGTCAATGATTTAAGTTTGGTATACATATTGCTTTCTTTTCTATGTAATACTTTCGTGACTGTTACCTATATTTTGAAAAACTTATCGAAACTAAGTTTAAAATGTATGTTTATGTTAACAAATGTCAATGACCGTACATTATACTATTTTTATTTGATTGATTAACTAATATTAATTACAAGTGTAAATGCTAGCATTAACACGCAAATGAACAGTCCAAAACATAGTGTCGCGATTACTGTAAGTAGATACCCTGCATGCATTGTAAAAATTAATCTTCATGTTATACACAATACACGCTAAATTTCAAAGACTGTGTTTTTCATAGACATTAACGAAAAAGCTAAGCTTTTCGATGTTATTTAGCTAAATCCTCTAAATATATTAAGAACGTTTTTTGGGATTAATTTATTAATTTATTTCTCTTAATAATAAAATACTAAAACAATAGTTCAGTGCCTTAGTGTTGTTAGTTAAACAATTATGAACATGCGTGTTCGGTTTTCTTTGACTGGAAAGACATAAATTAACAATCAGTTATTGCTTACATCCATTAATGATCGTTTTTATTACAAACCTGCCAAATAGCAATAACAGATAATCGAATCGTATTAATGCAGTATTAGTATACATCCCATTCTGATGCATCGAACGTGCGAGTATGTTTTGACACAGCTGTTCAATAGCGAACTATTTTATTTTAAAATCATAGGATAAAAGCTAACGTCGTCTCTAGTAACACACAATCGCTTAGACCGCTAATACCGCCTACAAACGACAAGCTTCAGTTCTTTTTTCCGTGCTGATCTCGGATGTGTAGGTTTTGAAAATAAAAGTTGTGGTTTTTGTTTTCTATTGAAATTACTGACGAGTTCGCATACAAACTGCTCACGAGACCAGTTACAGTTTGCACTGTACCTTCTTCGACGATATGTCTGCTTGTGGTGTTAAGCTGGACCTTCTGTGGATCTGCAGCGACAGTATATACCAGATTATGAGATGATTAAATGAAATATAATCCGGTGACATGATAATGAGTCTCCTGTTTTATTAAGTGTTACTGTTGCAATCAAAATCGTCAAAAAAAATGTGTTCGAAATGCACAATTGATATCAAAGTATCACAATATGAATATTGTATATGTGTTTACTGATCCCACACAGATAATAATGACAGCGGTGGTTTCTCACGTGGTATGTATATGATCACAGAGGCAGCTACAGGCTCAAAGTTATCACAGGACGTTGGACTGGTAATCGTCACATTAGTGATACATCGAATGTCGCAATATAATTATATGTGTTAATTTCTCGAAGTACTCATTTTTTTCCAGAAATTATACTGGAGTTGTTAACCACTATTGACACATCTAACGGCCGATGTAAACACAGCTTAATTAAAATTAAATAATTTTACATACTCTATAATATTATATGAATGTATTAAGGTGATAAATCCTGAAACATGCTGATTGGTTAAAAGATTACAACATGGATCACATCGGAATTATATTTTGTGTCTGTCATGGTTACATAATTCATTTACAAAAGATTCTGTCTATTTCACTTGGTTCACATTGTACCATTTAAAAACAATAATGTTAAGCAAATGAGATGTCGCATCACAAACATATTGGTGTGTACTTATGCATATGATACAATTTGCAAGGATTACATACCAGGGTTTTACTTCGAAGTCCAGGACTAAAAAGGTTAGCATAATTATTGTGTAATGTCTGTTTTCCTTTTAGGACGTACTTCGCTTAATTTGAACGTCTTTTGTCTGACCAGTACTGTTTCTAATAATTAATATAATTAATATATATTTTCATTAGCTTTATCGTGCCAAAATAATTCTAAGTATGCAATTGACAGTTGTGAAGACATGCCTTCCACGCAGAATGTTGATACCATATAATCAACCCTAATAGAAATTATTTGACATGTTCCCGGTTAACGATGAAGTTAGATATTTCGCAAGGCCAAAATGTGCCAAAATGTGATGTGATGTGAACGCGTCACATTCATAACCTTTACAGAACAGACGATTTATAAATCAGTTCGACTTTGAATCGCAATGGTTGACGGGAAAGTCACGCCTGGTAAACCAACTTATGAATCCCCAATAGGGATACGCTTAAAATCATAAGTTGTACTTCCGGGGATACATAAATTGACAGGAAAATTGCCGAAATGGAGCCTCAAGCGGTGAGTCATTTTGATTTTGATTTTTCACATATATCCTCTACTTGGAGACCTTTTCTTCCAAAAAGCTCAATGCTATTCGACCGCACACCCATTATTTATGGTAAATGTGTACTGACTATAGATTATTCTTTTGAATCTGTCCCGAAATCGCTTTCCTAGTGGTGACCTAGATAGACAATGGGGTTAGCATTTCGCATTTTCATCGAAATTCTTACTCGTAACAGTCGCACATTGTATCCATTTTGTTGTATTTTGAACATTTCATATTGCCAGCGACATCAGAATCTCCTCCTTTGTCACAAATCGTTTTGGAACGGCCACAATTCACCAAAATCTAATAGGGATACATAAGTGGTATTGGGATACATAAGTTGTATTCGTTGTCAACATATCTCTCGCTCGTGTGAATTACTTTGGGGGTCGACTTATATTGCTATTTAGAAAGAAATTACGGCTATTAGGTCTACTCGTATATTCTGATGCTTTCAGTGATGGTTTCACCATCATTATTACTGCTGAAATTATTAGTTGATGGTTTGATATGTCATTAATTTGGTTATTTGTGTCTGTTGCCCTCTGTCTGAAGAATAAAAAAGCATACATATCAACCCAACAATTTTCACCAATGTTACCTGAACAGCTTTTTTTGTTCTTGCTTTAACACTGATTAACAATAGATGAACTTAATTTAAGAACTTTGTTTCAGGGATCATTACTATGATACAGCAGCACGGCTCCGGGGCAAGCAGTCCAAAGAAAAGACAGTTACATTTTCTGGATTAAACCAGCCACTAAAAGGAGATTAGCCGATTAGATCCCGTTACGCTTACAAAATCAATGGAGCAAAAGTGTTGACTTCCAAACGGGTTTGAATTCACTTTGAAGGTGGCTCACAGCAAGGGAACTGATGTATATATATATATATATATAAGACTTGTATCTATTTGTGTGTTAATAATCCACAGGTCAAGGTCACAGGGTAGCATTTTAATATATTACTATAATATGAAAATCGTGTATGAGTGATAAGTTAAGTACCTTTTGACATTTTTATTTCAACATTGGTAAAGTTGATGTCTATAACTTGTAAAAGACAAGGTCAAGGTCACATTCTAAACTTTCTATTTGCATGTTCTACAGATGTATGGAGATAATGGCATTTTAGTGGGGGGGGGGGCATACATGTTTCACAAACATTTCTTGTTTTTTCAAAATTTATTATAAGGTGCTACTTGTGATTCTGAACATTTTTTTTATCTAAGTCTTGAAAGTTTTTGCATTAAAGTGACTGACACAATATCTGTATGGATAGCCTTCATAAGTCACATTACATTATCCATACTAAAATTGTAATGATATTGAATCAATTGTTATTTTGGTGATTCTTTTATCTGATTGTTAGTCCTTTAATTTGCAAATTTAAGGGAGAGAATTTTCTAAGTGTTTGAAGTCAGTATCATGGGTAGTGGTTTTGGTG
This sequence comes from Dreissena polymorpha, assembly GCF_020536995.1. NCBI lineage: Eukaryota > Metazoa > Mollusca > Bivalvia > Myida > Dreissenidae > Dreissena > Dreissena polymorpha. Next base: position 31,460,289 of record NC_068361.1, read on the forward strand.
TATTCGGACCACCTTCCCCTGTCAAAACGGAGGTCAATATTGTTTATTCATCATAAAAGGCAATTTAAACTTTGATTTGTAATTAATGTGTCTTTTTTACTACATGAACATGCATTATTTTCATTTAAGACTTCACATGTGCCATTTGAAATGTTACAATCACATTGTAACATGTAATGCAATTTCGTGTTATTTGAATAAACATATACTGCAGTAAGTTATGTAATTTGCTATTTGTCGCATGTTACTTCAAACAAACATGTTTGTAGCTTACATCGGTCAGTCAACTCTGTAAAATGTGTCCAAGTTGATTTCAGAAAATACAAAACAGCAAGAGTCATACATTTGTATTTTTAATTTATAAAACTAACAGAAACAGCAAAACATAAAATGTATCTTAAAAGATACAACAGTAGTAAGGCTAAACAAACAAAGTATTTCTTGATTTAATAGGCACTGCCACATATGACTTTCATGGCCACATTTGTAACACTAATAATTTGTTAAATACTTTTTTTTCAGATTTAAATTTCACTTTTTGTCAATGTCATAACCAATTAAACACTTAGCGAAAAATATTTTGAATATTTGATAATTTATTCGTTTAGTGCATTTTTACCATATTTGAAGAAAAAAAATGCGTTTAAAAATATGAGCCTGTTAAACTTAATTAGTTTGTTCAGCCTTAATTGTATGGCCTTCTATTATGCGTTAACAAGTTACAATCCTGAGCAAATATTATCACATAAATGCTCTTCTTGAGCAAGGTAATTATCACACAGAAGCTCTGCCTGAGCAATATAATTATCCCAAGATTTATCACAAAACAGATACTTAATTAACAGTATTTATCACATTGAAGCTCTGCCTGAGCAATATAATTATCACAAGATTTATCCCAAAACAAATATTTAATGCACAGTAATTATCACACAGGAGCTCTGCCTGAGCAATACAATTATCACAAGTTTAATCACAAAACAAATACTAAATGCACAATCAATTCAAAGATGAACACACAAAAAAACACAGTGCCATGATGGCCCTCATATCACTCAACTAATCCATTAAAACTTTGGTGTTCTGGAGATGTCATTTGAAAAAAAAAACTGTTTTCACAAAGCAATTTTTGCTCTAGTAACCTGCAGTGGACGACCAGAACTACTTAGATAACATTTGTATGGATACACAAAAGGATCATTCCTGTGCAGGTTCATTAAAATGGCCCACTGGTTAAGGATATGTGAGTTAAAGAGTCAGTGTTAACACATGGCAAAAGGTTGGTCACAAAAGGTGAAATGCATAAAAAAACGCAATATTTAAGACTAAAGTGATACGAACATACATATGTACATGAACTAGTTAAACTCTTTTTGAGTGTTATTAAAATTATCATTTGTGTACACATTGTGATCACTTAACAAAATGTAAACATGCTAATGACAAGGAAACTTCCAACTGGAATGGTATGATATTCATCCTTCTAAAATGTCAACTATTCATAGGGCAAATCTTGATGATTTAAAAAACGTTTTTCAATGGATTCTGGCGTAGGAAATTTAGGACGAGAATCTTCAAAAATATATGCACATATTTCATAAAAAAATAGTTATTTCTAGCGAAACATCTGTGTAAACACTCTACTTATTAGAAATCTAATACAACATTCAATAACTTGATATATGCATTTATATGACATATTTATGTTATAATAAAGTAACATAAGTTCATAAATTGACTTCTGTATTGGAATGTACTGTTTAAAACATCAAATAACATATCACAAAGCAACATGTGTACAACTCACATGTAACAGTTTTAACATTAAAGAAATTGAAAAACCAAGGTAAAATGCATTTCCATTTTTCTGCACTTTGCTAATGATGATATTTTGTTAAAGGATAAACTTGTGTGTTGTTGAAAGTTATAGATTTACAAACATATATCAAAGATATTCATTGTTTTCAATTAAACAATCAATTAAACTAAAATGTTTGAAGGGTAATGTAAACGGATAATCCTGTCATAAAAAGACACGTGTACATAAAGTTTTGAAGTGTTTTTACACACAAAAAAACACAGTTTTTTACATAGGGTTACCCTTGTGAAAAAAAGTTCAAATACCGGTACACTGGTACCAACAAAAAAATGAAAGACCATTTATTTTATGGAAAACATCTTAAAAGCTGCAATTGCACTAATCCTAATCAATTACAATCAATTAACATTTTATTTGAAAAACAATTTATAATCTTTTTTAGAATTAAGAAAACAGAACCCATTATAGACATACTTGGACAAAGATGGCTTTTAAGTAAGAAGTAAACATGCTTATAATTTCAATTACTTGTTAGAAATGGCAACAACCTATCTTCATTGACAAAATAATAAAACATAAAACAGTTTTTCATAACAAGAAATTTGGATTATTAGCAATTGTGGAACGAATTTTGAATTTTACAACTTTATAGATGTCTTTGATTGCTTTTTGTTTTCAAGTGTCTTGTGAAATGGTCTTTTCATTTGAAGGCTGTATCACAAACTTGACATTTGTAGGTTTTGGCCCTGTAAATTACTGCCACATGCGTGCGAAGCGACGATTCATTTTTGAACGTTTTGATACAAATTTCACACATTACTCTTCTGTTGCTCTGGTTGTTGCAAACCTTCTGATGAATTTGGAAATTGCACTTTTTTTAAAAATCTTTTCTGACATTTGTCACATTCAAAGGTGTCCTTTCCATGATTCTTCCCCATATAAATGTTTAGTTGTTATTTATGTTTAAAAGTTTTACTGCAGTCTCTACATTTAAAAGGCTTTGCATGGAAGTGCATACTCTGCTCATGCATTGAGCAAATCCACCTTTCTTTGAATTCTTGACCTCAAACAGAGCATGAGTATCGGTTATTTTTTTCCTCCATCTTATGGCATCTTTTGCTGTGGCGCAAGATCATACCGGTAGATGTATGCCTTCGAAAACACCTTTCCGCTATGTTGACAGGCTTTACGTTTTCTCTTGCTTTCCATTTTCTGAGAGCACAGTTACAAAACAAAAATTAATTCAACCGTTTTTACTTATTATGATCAATTATTGAAAGTTTTACACAATACCCCCAATCAATTGATAACGCTTACTGAGTTTACAATAGAAAGACCTGGTATTTAGACCGGGTACTTTGGGCCACCGGCTGAAGCTCTACAACTTGAGGTACCTTGTTTAAACCTATTTATGTTAGCTACTTTGCATTGACAGCCTAAGACTAGTCCATATAGACGGACTGCCAGAGCCTTTGATAATTTTTGCTATGGCGGCTCTGTCAGTCCATATGCACCCCTTCATAAACATGGGTGCAGTTCAGCGCAGAGAATCCGTGCGCTTCACTAAACAGACGTCGTTCGAGACAAATTGAGGAAAATAATGAATAAACTTCATAAACATGTTAAATTTACCTGAATGGCAACCTACGGATGTTATCCTTTGCATGCACCCTATAAAAACACGACGATGTTTCAACACACTTTTCTCGCTGACATGTTTTATGTTTAAATTTGAAACAGTGAATTTTGTATCGAATAACACATCGTTATCGACTTTGTAGGCTCCAACACATAACCCGACGTGCAAAATATTGGTGTACTGCGACCTAACCAATATTGGGTCAATTTTCCAATATGGCGGATACAGCGTACGAAAGCAAAACTAAGTCAATAAAAAGCAATTATTTATTGTTTTAATGGTACCATTCGTATGAGTTTGTGGTTAAGACAGGTAAACGTTGATAAGATCTTGCAGTTTCAGTGTTCCTTAACCATTGATTGTTGATTAAATTTTGCACCCATGGGCAAGAGCCGGCGCATTGCAACTCTCAGCTAACCATTGGGTTATAAAGCTGAGAGTAGAATTATTGCAACTAGCCTAAGACTTATTGAGAGATTCTCAAGTCTGTTTTCCGAGAAGAACCATTACTTGGTGTCTATGAAAGAGATCACGAGAACTCTCCACGTGTGGACATGCAACCAGCAACCCCCTATCGATAGGCGGATACCACATCCAAACTAGGATTAGTGGAAAAATTTACCAACCCATGCGAAAGACATCGGGCCTCAGACATTTCCGATAAAATTTGTCGAGCTATCATCAAACATTCGCTTGAAGAGGCAACTTTACTTACAAGGGAAGTAACTTTTGAAAATTGTAAGACCACACAGCGCTAATTTATAGCGTTGACTGGTTCTCGAGCTTTATAACGCATTTAAAAAAATAATTTTTATTGTCATTGATTTTAACGAACAAATTTTGAATAAAATATCAAACCATCAACTAAATATTTCAGCAGTAATAATAATGGTGTAGCCATCACTGATAGTATCAGAATATACGAGTAGACCGTAATTTCTTTCTGAACTCGACCCCCAACGTAATTCACACGAGCAAGAGATATGCTGACTACGAATACAACTTATGTATCCCAATACCACTTATGTATCCCTATTGAATTGTGGCCGTTCCAAAACGATTTGCGACAAAGGAGAAGATTCTGATGTCGCTGGCAATATGAAATGTTCAAAATATAACAAAATGGATACAATGTCCGACTGTTAACAAATAAAATCAAATATAAAAGGGACTAACATACACATGTGTACACTTATCAATCTTACAAATTGAAAAAATGCAGCAAAACTTGTGGCACGCCAGTCATTTTTGACAATTTATTAAGTAGGTAATTGTTCTTGGTAACTTTGTAAATGATTAATGAAAAAATAATGGCTATAAAGTGTATTTAAATACAAGTGACCGAATAAAAAAACACACACATACAAACTTATATCTTTTTAATAAACTAATAAACAAACTATATACATCATCTTATAGTTATTTCGGTCGTTATTATATTACTTTCTTTTATTTGTAGTTAAAAATAAAATTAATATAAAATCTTTTTTTGCAATTACAAGAGAGAATATAATATGTTTTGTTTAATACATTCAATACACTGTCGTTTTAATATGTAACAGTGCAGAAAATACTTGCATAAAGCATGGCAAACCTTAATGCGTTCGAACTCAAAATAAGTCAGAACGTACTATTAATTTTCAATTAATTATTCGTTTTGAAAATATATAAAATTAGCTTTAAAATTAATATTATTTAAAACGTTGAAACATATTAAAAAAATAGAAAAAAATCAATGCAATCCTAGCATTCTTTTCGAAAATAAATGAGTGAAATAGTTTTATGTTTCAAACGTGGTTTAGCGTTTAGATAAGCGAAAACTTAAGCCGCGTTTGAATCAAAGGAGTAAACATGCATTGTATCCTCTGATAGGCGCTCGAATACATGGTCTAAATGTTATCTTCTATTTATCAAAATCATAATGTGATTAAAGACACAACGTCTTGTTAGTTGTTAATAACAGGCAATTTAGCAGTTTACTTTTGAATTACAATAAAAAAAAGTTCTGAAATGTATTTGATTTCTACGAATTGCACTGTAAAATTATATTATTGCAAAGAAACCAATGAATCGAGTTTGGCTCTTTGACGGTTGAAAGTATCATGCTGTTTCAGAGGTATTTAATGATTACAGATTTACTGCTAAGCAAGTGGCTGAAGTAGAATAAGTACACTATAGCTCAGTTCAGAGCCACTTTATGAAATTTTTATATATATATATGTATATAAGTAACACACATCAAAAATATTACTTAAAGTAACTATAGTCATAACAAATACTCATAAAGTGAATCTTCAGCTGCACGAGAATAGAGAAAACCATTATTATACAATGCGGTCCTTTATTTACAGAGAGACATAAAATAAATTAACTAGACAAGACACATATGTACATAACATTACGCAAATATATACAACATAGTGGTCACCGCCTTGGAATGTCAATGACAAAATACTAGGGGTTAAAGCTGATTTATGGAGCTCCGAACTTCACACTTAGCCTAGAACTAATCACAAAATAGAAAACTTTACTGTACTGCATATTACTAAAGGTTTACTTCTTTTAATAGAAAACAGTTATACAATATAACTAAACTACACTATTTAAAGTATTGTATTATATAAAATAAAATTTAACAAATCCACTATTACATACGAAATGAACTTGGTTCATAATTAAGGTTCAAGTTTTATATAAACGAATTTTATAAAATAATACAATAGCCAGCCATGCTATTTTTACCTCGGATGTGAACAAGTTAACATAAACCAGTCTTACAATTTATATAGTATAAACTAGCAGTCAGCAGTTCCAACAGTCAATAATTCCATATACCCGTCAGCAGTTCCAACAGTCAATAATTCCATATACCCATCAAAAGTGAAAATGATTGAAGACTTAAGCTTTAAGTTTTATATAATATAAGATTACAGTCCAGAATTCCATTTTCAACAATCAACAATTCCATATACCCATCAAAAGTGAAAATGATAAAAGACTTAAGCTTTAAGTTTCATATTATATAAGATAACAATCCAGAATTCCATTTTGAATCATTAACAATTTCATGTTCACATCAGATCTAAACATGGTAAAATACTTAGGCTTAAAATTGTAAATAACATCAAACAGCAGCTAATAATTACATGTTCACATCAGTAGTGAACATTTTACAATAATTAAGCTTAACGTGTATTACTCTATAATGTAACAGTTAACAATCCCTTCTCTTTTCATGTCATAGGTAAACATGGTAAAATAGTATAGCATTAGGTTCATGCATAATATAAATTAACAAAATAATCAAAAGATCCATTATCTCAAACGTGATCATGGCAATATAATTTAGCTTTAAAGGGTATATTATACAACATTATACAACAAAGCAATAAACAATTCCTGTTTTACTTTAGAAGAGAATATGGTAAAATAATTGAGCTTAAACCTTTATTAAATATAATACAACAGTCAACATTTCAATTTTCAGAAGTGAGTACGGCTAATAAATTTAGATTTATATCAATTTTTTTTTTATAAAATCGTAGATAAATGTGTTTAATAAGCAAAAAAATGACTGGTAAGTTGTCTGTGACATACAGAGTAAAATAATTGTAAAACTCATTCCAACATTGTGCAAGGTAAACCCAAAATGTAATTAGGCCGCATTGAAATGATAAAGGTTTAACAATATATCCTGTTTGAGGCTACATTTGAATAAGTTTTGTCATCTGAATGGGTGTTAGTCTCCCCTGGAACGTCATTTCCCTGCTCGGCCACTGAATAATAAGTAGACTTTTCTTGGGACAAGAGACTTGATTCCCGCAAGCCAGTGTAGAGATGAATTTCCACCACCTGTTGATTGGTCTGTAGAAAACACAGAAATAATTATTCCAAATACCTCATAAGGAGAAAATTCTGTCGATCATTCGCTAGTAGTGTATTTCAGTTAAGTGATGAATCGCGTCTACAACACATGCCAATAAATAGAAACGTTAACATTATTACAACTTTGTTCACCAACACACACTAGGCCACACATATTTTCTCACTTGTACTAAGAGGTTTAGTATGACTACAAAAAGCACCCTACACATTGTTGGCAAGACATTGTTAACATTGTTATCATAATGGTCACATATGATAGTACATTCTAAAAAGAAATATATGATACTGTATAAACGTTACACTATTGTACACACATATCTTACTTCTGATATAAAGGACCTCGCTAATATATAGAAAAAGTATAAAAGTATATGATAGCCCACTGTGCTGTTATGGTTAATTCAAATGCATAGTAAAGAAAAAGTTAAACATGAAAAAACAAACGAAAACCATGATTTAATAAAACATTTGGTTAAATTCCTTACGATTAAATTAATGGGAAGGGCAATGATTACGTGATTTAATGCGCTAAATCTTCTATATTGCATGTACATTTGCATTTGGCAATCCAGGTGGTAAAATAAAGTAGACTAGTGCTGGTAGGTAGCATGTCTATCCGTAGTATCGGCCTGCTTAGTGAAAACACAAGAATTTCGGAAGTGAATCAATTAAAAAACACTTCTTTGTTATATATCAATCTATAGTGAAATATGTATTCTGGACATAACAACAAAACTGCATTTAAATCGGCATTGTGTTGGCAAAATACTGGCTAGACCTAGCTCCATGTAGTAATCTGAATCATGTACAATGTTTCTAAGGTTTGTTACTATGCGCATGTGCTTGTTCTATAAAAAAATATCTTAATGAAAAAAATTAAAGACTTGCTCATGTTGTTCTTTTTATATTTTTACTTTTTTTTCAAAAAATAAGCGACATATAAAACATTTGATAAAGCTACTAACAAACCATGAACAAACTAACATCATTATGTGTTACGTAATTTTAAAATAATGGACAAGACCTCCTATCCAATGAACACCGCAAATCATGAGAATGATCGTCGTACATGTACTAGTCATGGATAACCATCAAATAAATTAAAACTTCTAAAAATAGGAGAAAAAACATCAGCTTTTCAGTACTTCATGAGGTTTTTTCGTTAAAGTCACAATACTTTCAGGAATGCCGATACTATGAGAATAAGGGATACGACTCACAATCAAATTTTAACGTAAATTGATTTTGAATTTACATATGAATTATTATATGCGTAATGTAAAAACATGAAATGTAGTTCTCAAATGTATTACATTACTTAATATTGTCAACCACTTCAATGTTACATAATACCTGGAGAGATGTGTACATTGGTGATGCCCGCGCTCTGTAATGTCGTCAGGGACGACTTCATAATGAACACTTATGACGTCATGCCCTTCTGTAAATGAAAAACCTACTCGTACACAGTATTTCATAATTGTCTAACTTATGTATATATAGAGTAATGCGAAAGGAAAATCTACAGCAACAATTTTTTTTAAAAATGCATGTTTTGTTTGAGTTATGTATGGTGACCTTATATATGCACTTAGGTGTGAACGTTTTTCTAAGAGAACGCATTACGTACTGCGCCATAAAAAGTAAAAGAAATAAAGCCATGCACTGGAATGATACCGCTAATCAAAAAGCATGTACCTAGTCCGATCATGTCGAAATGCTAGCGTTCGATCATAACATAAGTAAATTTCCGATTGTTCTTCGTCCAAAAGTACGAAACATTTGGACGATACTTACATGTAGTGTTTCGGCACAAAGTCATAGAAATTTTATATAATTGACTACAAGGGTCCTAATCTATTGAGAGGTAGGCATGCGCATTACGAGACACGTATTTTTCAGGCAAAAAATAGCAAGTCTTTGTTCACACATTTCCCGAGCGTATTTTTCCTTTTTCAAAAGTTTTAACTAATATTTTGCAATATTCAGTAGATATTTGACGAAAGAAGCAGAACTGATTAAATTTACAAAAACTCCATCTCTATTCACATCCCGGAAACCTTACTTTTAAAACTTGTAATGCGATTATCCAATCAAAAACTTCCTATATAAATTACATGTCCTAAGGCAAAATCATATTGAGCTTATATCAAGATATGCAGGTCGTCACACAAACAAGATAAACAAGTATACGTGTTGTTTGGGTAACTGGCTGGGAAAGGTTATTGAGAAGCAATTTGGTTTTAAAATGGCGACAAAACCAATTTGATAACAAGCCAAGAAGTCATCACAATATATGTATAACAAACGGACCTAATTGTTATCCCAATTTCAAGTATACATTTATTAAGTGTATTGATATGCTAAAAAAATGTAAATGTAATAATAATTAAATGTAATGAATCAGAGTTTGCTTGTTTAACGAAGAAATTGATTACAGGAACTTATATGGTGTGATTAAATACAGGAACAGCACTTTACATTAACTGTCATCATCAAACAAGGAAAATATATTTAACATAATCAATTAACATCAATTAATTACCTTCCTCTTGAGACACTTGTTCTACGCGACTGAAACACACAAAAGCATGTAGAAAAGAAAATCACTTGTGTTCATTTGAAATTGTCTTTGAGTCCCATATACAAGATTTCTTTATTGTAAGTGCACGCATGAATCACCAGTTATAAATGCCCAACTAAAACGAAATCTTGAAATCATGCACTAACGTAAATATTGTGTATACAAAGGGTATGTCTAAATATAAAAGAGATAATTTAGGTTTTAAAGAGACATTTTCACGTTTTGGTAAATTGAAAAATTGGGTCAGTGGTTCGAGCCAAGTTGAGGATGTATTTATTTATTTCATTCTTTTTTTTACTCGAGTTAGTTCGTTCCAATGTTTATATTTTGCAATTTAAAGCATTTATGAAAAACTTTAATATATGAAAAAAATCTGTGAAAAGGCCCCTTTAAGCAAACTTAATATCTAGCAACATCTAAACTGAACTTATATTTGTCATATAATAATTCTGTTCATCAATACTATTTATACATAACAATTGTGTATAGCATGACAATGTTGTGTGTACATAACAATGGTGTTTATATATAACAATTCACTTTACACACAATAATATTGCTTATACATAACAATAATATTTATAAATATGTGTAAATGACAAAATATAGGTGTATGTTACGAATTGCTATTGAAAGTAATCTAATTTTATCAAAGTACATGCAAAGCGAATTTTATATTAAATTAAGTATATATTTTTCCTAATTCTGCTTGTACTGCAAAGACATGTACATGCTTAGTACAATTAATGACATCATTCCCATGCATGTCACCCATGCACAAGTATTATTTGCAAACAAATGCATAATTTGAACAACAAGTCAACAAAAACGGAATGAGTCATGTGACTTTGATGAAGGAAATAATATCATAACAAACGTGTTTGTCTCTGAAACACGTTTGGATGGATATAAAGGTGCGCTTTATACACTAAGTAACTCTTTCAATAAAATGAAATGGGAACAAATGCAGGGGTTCAACGTATAGTACGTTTTAACGAATTGTATGTTGACAGTCTACTTTTAAAGAGAGGCAAACGTCATATTTTGATTTCCTTTAAGCATACCATGGTATTGCTGAGAGCTTTCCTTGGAGAACCCAGTGCCATTCACAAAGACAAATATGCGTGCAGAGCATTGTCTAACGTAGAACACAATCAAACGCAATTTGTTTAGGCATATGAAGTAAAATGCAGTTCATAATATCAAACACTCTATGCATGCAAATCCCAAACACTTACGGCGTATCTTGAAGTGGGACGTTTGCTAAACATTAAAAACTAATTTGCTTAGCTTGGTCCAATTGTATTAATTGTATTTAAGAAAGAATATTTGTTATTTTTTAATGATGAGTTTAGTTGTAGACACATAGCTTCATGATTTAACTTAATTGCAACTTGCTGAAAAGTATTTAAGCACGAAATAATTCATATGCCCATACAACTTTTCTAGCAATGTCTTTCTACTTAGAAACAATTCTAAACGAATTCAAAAACACGAGCAAAGCATATTAAAATATATTTCTCCCTAAAGCTGAATAAATATTACACATTCTTGTTAGAATTGACATAATTTTGAAATTATCGTTTTATATCGGTTGTTTAACGAACGTTAGTCGCTCATATGCTAACATGTTTATATTCCAATCTATCCGAACTCTTAATAGTTGTTTATTGACATAATAATTATGAATAAAAACATCGAATCATATCTCTATAGTTAAAGCAAGTTTAACAACATTTTTTTCATTATTTAATGTTGTCCATTAGGTGTATGTGGTTTCAAAGAACAGGCATATGAAGTATTGTTACTTATTTGTAATCAAACACATACATAAACGTTCACATGTTGAACTCTTAAAAAACAACCCTGAGTACATTTATATGTATTTGTATTTTTGACAATATTGAGTATTCATTAATTGTTCTCAGTTTTAACGTACAACTTACCAACGGATCGGCGTTTACGCTTTGCACATACCACGGCAATGACGATTACTATGACGATAATGACCACACACAGTGCGCACACAGCAGCAATAATCACGATTTGAAATCCGTCGTTCGAAGCAATTGGAGTCTCGACACTTGTGTCTACAAAAATTAACAAGAAATTCCAATTATTGCTTTCATATTTTATATTTAAGGAGAACAGCGACACTACACGATATCCCTTTAAAACACACTTTATTCCAATTAAAATATTAAATTATATTTAATCTATATTCACTGTACCTTTGCTATCTGTACTTGCATCGTTAAAAATCGGCTGGCCTTTCGTGGTAGGTTTTGTATCGGTACCTTTTTCTGAAACGTCTTTTTACATTATATTTCTACATGATAAGTAGTAATTTTGACTTTTATCATACAAGGAACATATTCTGCGAAAACTGATAGATATTCTGTCAAACGCATACATTTTTCTCAACAAGATAATAGTGTTCTAATAATCATGTTGCGTTTGCGGCTAACAGAAACAGTCGCAGCATTCAAAAACAAGAGTAAATGAAATGCCGATTCCAATGGGCGAAGCTTAATCGGTTAACAAAGTGAAACACAATTGCTTCCAACCGCACGCCTTTCGACATTTAATACTAGCGGTTTATTAAAAATATAATCAATGTATACAAACGCTTCTTTTTCGAGAGAAGCATTCACACGCTAGAGATACAACAGTAACTCAACACCGCAAACCTCACGGACATCTGGTAGATAATACATACCCTTTATTTGACACACAGGCACTGCTGAGCTCCAAGTTCCGGCTGAATTGCATGTCGGCGAAGGTAGCCCCACGAGCGTGTAGCCGGTCTTACACGTGAAGGATGCCTTGGCCCTGTACTTGGTCCTCTGCGAGAGATCTACCTCCCCGTTCATTGGTGCCGACAACGTACCGCAGTCTTAACGATTAAAATGATAAGTACATTGCATTTAAAGGATAATAACTATACAATTGAAATACTGTTCAAGGAATTACAGTTACCTTCTCACAACGTCCATGTTTTACAAAACTATGATTGGGAATCCTATCTTTGTATGCATAGTTATATTCATGAAACAACCAAGAAAAATGTTTGTTACCTTTCTCATACAATTTAACTGCAATTTACACAAATAAGCTTCTGCAATAGGTTTCTTAAAAGTAATTTATAATTTTAACAAGAAACCCTAAATAAGCTAAAATTCCAATTGTATAACCATTCAATAGATAAATAAGTAGTATATACTTTTAATCGCAAGCTAAAAGATTAAATCGCCTTTGGCAACTTTGGAAATCGGAAACGTCGACATAGAAATGTTGGCGCTAATGAAAAAAGTATGAGCAAGATGTTATCGTTACGATGACGATCCGCATCATACGATAATTTGCTCAATATTTGATTGAGCGCACCAGCCGCTTTGTGTGTGAGACTAACAAAGTATAAGTAACAATATAATTACTATCATCAATTTATTGCTTATAAGCACTAAAACTACATGAACTGAAATGTATTTGTAGATATAAATACAGATTCTTACGTATTTCATAAACTTATCAATTTTACAAAATTATACATTCATATGAGCCAACTTGATTGATGTCATACTCTTGACATCTTCGCACGCACATGCCACTATCTCACATACCATGGGCCTGACAATTCCAAGAACCATTAGGGTCACAAAATACTTCACAAGAAGTCCGTCTTTGTTTGGACGTATGACGTTTACAGGAAAAAAAGTTTACCTTGAATAACACACGTTGAACTGGACCCATCCCACGCTCCGGTTGCCGTACACGTTCTAGTTGAAATACCCGTTAAGGTGTAGCCCACACTGCACGAGAACTCTGCCTTGCTTAGATAGTCCTTGCTCGGGATGAAAACCACTGCTCCGTAGATTGGGGCCGTCAAATTCGGACAAGCTATCAAACCAGAAGCGAACTGGACATGTCAAAGATTTTATTATCGTTAGAACGTTTAGCTTTTCCATTAATATACCCATGTGTTCAGTGACTAACCAAACGTATATTGAGAACATTAAATATTTATAGAATTTATTTTCAGAATCCGGAAAGATCCATTGGACAAAAAAACTGTGCAGTGTTCAAATGCACTTATATAACACGTATAATCGTATATTGACGGAACAAGAGAGGCTTCTTTAGTTTGTACAACAATACATACACTAATGGATTTCGGTTATATTATTTGAAGCCCCATGTAAAAAAGCAGAAAAACACAGAATTCCTTGAGTTTCAAATTACAGCTATTTTCTGTCTGCGTGATGATGAGAAGTGCAATCCATCTTACAGTTTATTGTGCATGTAGGTTTCGCCCCGCTCCATGTGACATCCGATTGACACGTGACAGACGTAGGTCCGTTCCTCTTGTAACCCGTGTTGCAAGTGAAGGTCGCAACGGCCTGGTATAACGTGCTACCGGAGTATTCGACGATGCCGTTGTAGTGTTTTTACCAGGCTATTTTTGCATGGCGCTGCACCATGCCGCCCTCCCGGAGCGCCATTCTGCCCTTTTCAAAGGCAAAAACCGCCACGCGCCCTTATCGATACCATCTTTATTGCCTTATGACCTAACTTGTCTGCAAAAACAGCATCCACCATTGTCCATGACGCTCCCTCCGACTTTGCTTGATTTACTCGAGAGACGTACACGTTTAATCGATTATTTTAATGGAGTAGATTAAATCTCTTACAGTGCTCGATATAGGTGTTTTTTATTGTTTGCTCGAAAGCATAAGCGAGGGGGGGGGGCATAAAATAAGCCCAATTACAATGAAGTAGTCGATAAACGCATCGCATTAGAAACATTTTCCAGAAAGAAGATCAAACACACATTTTTTTGTTCGTTAGGGATTCACTTTTTAATACCCAGATGCATTCACGTACATCCGATAAAAACCAATCCTACTCTCTTACAGTCTGCGTACAATAACCAAAACTATTTTTCAAAATATTCATTAAGAATTCGAATATAACTTGTGATGATGGTCCACTATAAATATAAATTGTGTCATTACCCTATTAATGTGTTACCCGAACCGCCAGGTAATTACATGTATGCTCGGTGCTGGTCATTTTAGTACCTCTGTTTGGAAACTTATCTTGTAACAGAAATTTGGGTGGAGAATAACTCATTGGTACTCGGCTACCGACGGTAATAATCATTTGTTTTGAATCATAATTCATTGATTGTCTGGCCAAAACGTGCAAAAAATGACCAGATTTGAGGTAAATGCAGTGAAATATAGCCAATCATAAGTGATTAATATCTGAATACGTTCATCGCGTATAACGGCCACCGGAAAAACTTTGCGAAACCGAAATTTCGCAAACTTAAGTACCCTTTTTCTTAAAGATTTGCTACTTTGAGACATAGTATGCGATAAAAGTCTTATCGTTGATTAATAATTGGTTATTTTCACTCAAAAAACGCGTTTTCTTCACTATGAAATTTATAAGCAAAGTTGGGGTTCCCATGGGATTTTTGCATTTTCCCATGGGATTTTCGATTTTCCCATGGGATTTTTTCTCCCATGGGATTTTTTTTCTCCAATAATTTGCAAATGGGAGAAAAATCCCATGGGATTTTGAACATTTTAAAAAACGTGTTTTATTTGCGTTTGCAAGTATTTTAACGTTATTTAAGGACTGTATATTGGTTTTATGCCAATTATATATAAAAATATATAGTAATAAAAAATCCCATTTTAAAATGGGAAAAAAAAATCCCATGGGATTTTTTTCTTATTTTGAGAGATTTATTCATGAAACTTTCAGAAACATCATATTTTATGAAATGATGAACAACTA
The DNA here is from genome assembly GCF_020536995.1 of Dreissena polymorpha. Taxonomy (NCBI): domain Eukaryota; kingdom Metazoa; phylum Mollusca; class Bivalvia; order Myida; family Dreissenidae; genus Dreissena; species Dreissena polymorpha. Next base: position 31,476,024 of record NC_068361.1, read on the forward strand.
CGATATTTTAATGCGTTTAGTCGTGTTTAAAAACAAAACAAAAAATCCCATGGGATTTTTAAATCCCATGGGATTTTTTTTCCCATGGTTTTTTTTTCCCATGGGATTTTTTCCAATGGGATTTTTCAGTTTCGTAAGCCGAATAAGTTTCTTAATGCGAAAAACAACAATAAAGGAAATAATAATTATAATTTTGAATAATAAATTGAATAATATAAATAACATGAATATTTTTAAAATGAGTTACAATTAAAGTTTTATGCTAGTAGAACTTATCATTTCTTGTTCGAGCAGATGGTTGAGTCCAATTGGTGCGTATGCCAGCTTAGAACCAGTATAAATGCATCGCAGACAGACAACGCTGTCATACTGTACACACCGCTGAGTAACAATCTTTATTGCATTTCATTTTGCAACAGAAAATGAACTCCGTAGTATAATTGATCTTATATATGCCCTCTGCTTTTGAAAGCGTGCAACACATTAACATAACATTAAGTCCATGCCAAAAACTATGTGCAAATTCCATTCAAAGCTATATACACATTATAAAGGTCAGATGACCCGCGTCATGCGAAAATGGGTCTTATGTCATATGCGGCCAAAGCTGGTCCGTCCTAGCTTGTCCAACCGCGCAGTCTGGTCAGGTACTACGCTGACTGATATATAAAGTCAAGCCATGATTCGTGGTCTCATATCCAAACTCGGTAGCTCCTGTGCGAAACTTTCACCGGAAACGACGGCACCGAGACGGGCGCTCGAACTTTACGGATGCGCGTTATATGTTATATATAATAGCGCGATGTGTTTTTTCTTGCCTCAAATTAGTAAGCCCAATCAGCGTTTTATTGTGTTCTTTGCTTCTACTATTAACAAGAACTTCAACTTATACGAACATGAATTTTATTTTAATATGTTTATTTAATGCTCGGAAAACTCATTGTATATTTAGACTACTACTTATAAAACAAAGTCGGGTTTTCAACATCTGTTTTCGGCATATAAATTGTTATTCCAAACCAGATTTTAAGCACTTTACTGTACAAAATACCGTTAGGGCCACCGTGGTTACTCATTAAAATCCAGAGGGCGAGAATGCGAGAACGCGAAAGTACGATGACGACAGTGCGACAATACGATGGCGACAATGCGTTCGTACGATTGCGAAAACGCGCTAGTACGATGACGACAATGCGACAGTGCGACAATACAATGGCGGCAGTGCGATATTACGGGGGCGACAATGCGATAGTCACATCGTACTGTCGCCGTGGTATCATCGCAATGTCGCCATCGTTCTATCGCATTGTCGCCATCGTATTTTCGCACTGTCGCCATCGCATTATCGCACTATCGAACTGTAGTATTGTCGCCATCGTACTATCTCACTGTCGCCATCGTATTGTCGCACTGTCGTCATCACACTGTCTGATTGTCGTCATCGTATTATCGCGTTCTCGCATTGTCGCCATCGTACTATCGCATTGTCGCCATCGTATTGTCACCCTGTCATCATCGTATTGTCACATTGTCGCCATCGTACTATCGCGTTCTCGCGTTCTCGCCCTCTGGATTTTAATGTGTAACCACGATGGCACTAACGGTATTCCGTAATACTGCTTAAGCACAGTATGATTAGGTCACTCCCAATGCTCAAATCTCTATGTCTATTTTAGTAACAACACATGTCTATGGAAGGATATTTAGGTAAAAGTTACATCATTCGTGGTGAATATTTACAATATGACTGATGCTTATTCTAATTTGCTTTATGACAATTCCAACATGCTTGTTGTCTATTCGTTTATACTTGATGATTGCTGCAACATTACATCATTCATGAATAATATTTACATTATGCGTGATGTTTATTCTAACATGCTTCATGACAGTTCCAACATGCTTGTTCTCTATCGGTTATACTTGATGATTGTTTCAACATGCTTGGTGACTATCCAATGTTTGTGTGTTCATTATTCCTGAAACCAGTCATAATCGGTTTTGCCACTAAGCGTCATTAACAACGGCAGTTAGCAACAGGCAGTAAGCAGAATGCAAGTTACTAAATTATGACATCAGGTGGCGCGCGTTTATTTTCCGTATGTTGAATAAATTACTTTTCGGAAAAAAAGCGAAAACATCCGAATCATTTTGACTAGTAAACTGAATAAGCTGAATTAGTTCCCTTCGTTATATAATCTCCATTAAACTAAATACGTTCATTATTGCCATGAAGACCAGTAAGTTTACACAATGAATTGACTGCCGTGAATGTTTTTGATATTTGTAAGATGCAATTGGCACTCAATAAATTATACATGTATTTTATTCAGAACATAACGGGGCTGATGTGTTGGAATTGTGGCCCTTCCCTAGTCCAAATAATTACAGTAGACGTAATCTACCGATGTGCATTGCATATCGACCTCATATTTATAAAGTAGCCCAAAACCCCATTGCCACAGACCTGTGCGTGAAACTTTCAGATTTCTCTAGTCTGTTTACCATGCTATAATTACAATTTCTATAAACACATAATTATCATTTTATGACTATATAATGTCTGTGGTATACAGAGAAACCTGAAAGTTACAAGTACTCGTGTCTAGTACTGTACAACTATTGTACTCCTCGTTGAGAAAACAACTACTTCATCTACATGTATTAAAATATCATAAAACATAATTTTCAATCAAGTTGGAAAAAATCAATAAGTAAATGTCATATAAACAGGTTTGTCATGAACGTTGACGTCGCTCTTGGTTACCAGAAAAATTCCCACGCACGGATTTCAACCGTCATTGTTTACAATCAATTAAGTGCATAAGTACTTGAATTTGTATAGTGTTTTTTAAAAGTGTCCAGCTACAGGTGGTTAGCGTGTGGCTATAATACTAGTTAGTGAAAACATATTTTGGAATGATAAGTAATCATATTATAACGAAAAATCAACTTTTCTTAAAAAAAATAAGTTAAATATATATTCAACAAGGTATCCAACTCGAAATCATCCGAAAACGGGATGCATCGTTTTAAACAGCCATTACTTCATCAATTTTGCAGCGATTTTCACGATCTTGGTCTTATTCAATGCAGAAATAAATTACCTTTCTGGAAATGTATATGTCTTGCAATATTTTTACAAATACTGGGTCAACTTTTAAGAAATAACACGATACACAACTCGCGTGACCCAGCTGTGATCGATCAGACAGTATTCATGACTGAAATCTTCACGGGGAAATGGGCATTTTCCCTGCAAAGTTCACGAACCTCGATACCATAATTCAATAAAACGTATGAAAAAAACATTCTTACCGTGCTTGCCGTAGAATTATGCATCAAAACTAACTGTCCAGCGCATTTTCAAACCTTTGTTTACATACATTTCAACCAACTGACATTTTAAACACAAGAGTGATTTCATTGCTCCAATGCGGAGTTGTGTCTTTACAACTGGAGATTTCATTCATAAATACGGTCTGATCGATCACAACTGGGTCAAGCGAATTATGTATAGCTTTATTTCTTAAAATTTGACCCAGCATGTGTAGAAATATAACAATATATACATTTCCTAAAAGGAAATTCATTTCTGCGTTGAATAAGACCGGGTCATGAAAATCGCTGCAAAATTAATTTTGTAATGGCTGCTCAAAACGATGCACCCCGTTTTCGGATGATTTCGAGTTGGATACCTTGTTATATATAAAACGGTAGTGATTTTTTTTTATAGAAAATGTGATTTTTCGTTTTAATATGATTATTTATCATTTTAAAAGATGTTTTCACTAATTATTATCATAGCCACACGCTAACCACCTGTGTGTCCAGCACGTGTGCCGGGTGAACAGGGCTTAATGTATTTTTTGTTAAGCTCTATAATATTTATATCCAATCTGTATGAAAAAATGTCGGTGAACATTATTCCGGTGTTAATTTTTGAAAATATTGAGGCATTCGTTAATTATGGATCTAAAACGGAACATTATTCCGCAAAAAAAAACACCGGGCATATTGCATATTAGATCGGACACATGAAATTATTTCGAAAGAAAACAATAAGAGTTTCAATTCTACATGAGTAAGTCTCGCTGTGCACGATTACGCTCTTACTGCTCGTATATATTTGACTCTTGGCAAATACCTAGTGTTTTATTTTGCTTAATCTAAATTGTGTCATGCATCTATATGTTCTTAAAGCAGCATGACCAACAGCTCGTTCATATGTGAACGAGATTGACACGAAATACCTACCCATCTATAATAAAGTTTATATGTGCACTTCAATATTATAGTTTTAAAGCATTTTATGTGGTGCAATATAAAAGTACTCTAGTAAATTTGAAATTATGTAATCGATTTCCTCTCAACATACATGCAAAGTTCCAGATAACTTTTTCAGCAAAATCTTGGTTTACACTCTATAATAATCCAGCCTTAAAGTCTATTATTAATTCTTTTTTTTCAGGTAAATATAATTTTTGGCACATCCGCATTTAGGTTTATAGTCTAAGAAGAGCTCATGACAATTGCCGGGTTACAGCAGACTTTTTGCGATAAAAGGACCAGATAATGGAAAACGTTCGGCTTTTCGACTGTTGTAAAGATGGTCTGTTATTCATAATAACGTTAAAGTGCTGTTGATTTCATAATTGTAATGAGGGCCTAGACGAGTGGGAACTCATTGATAAAATGTTTACATTATATGCATTGATATTGAGTTTTACGCATGATCACACATTTTGAATTCTTATTTTATTTTTCCAATGTGTAACCGTACGCACATAATTTAAGTCTACTTTTTTACTAAATTTAATTCAATTTTTTACGACTTTAAGCGTCTTATCTGGAGCTCTGCATACATGCATTAGTAGCATATATTGAAATATATCCATAGACTTTCTTTGGTTATTGAAGGTAAATTACTGTACAAAAATTATGGTTAGTCATTAACCAAAAAAAAGTTAAGTCTACAAACACGCGGTTAATTTCGGTTCAGTAGCAATCTTACAAAGGTGCGCAACTTCTCATATAACATAAAATTTCCGTTATACGCCGTAAATTTCCGTAGTCCTCCGTAGCATTTCGGAATGACTGTCAATTGACATCATTGTATCATGCATGATAGTATGTTGCTTTGTGCTTGGGTGAAACTCACATCTTACCATCGCGTTAATTTATTAAACGCATTAATATTTGATTCCATTATGCACTGCGCCTTTTGCACAAGTCTCTCTGCACAAACCAACATACACATATGCAGCATGCAATTAACGAACAAGAATGTTGCATCTGTACACATGCATGATACCATTAAGCAGAATGTAAAAAGACATTGGACATCAGGCAAGATGTAAGTGTCATCAAGCATGAAAAGGTGTCTACATACTAATTGAAAGTACCATCAAGAATCATGACACAGTCACAAAGAAGGATGTAATTTTACCTAAATACCCTTCCATATTTGTCGGCACTGTGTGTTTGCTTAATTTTACTGAAGAACGTCTACTGGTAAATCTTACAAAAAAAGTGATAAATAAGACTGAGTAGCAATTTTTTCGGCGTTGCTGTTTAACGTCAAATTTGGCCTTTCAACGAACTTCTTAAAAGCCCATTGAATTTTAATGAAGAAGTTTCCCGCTTGTAGGTCCGAATGAATTAAATCAAATTTTGCAATTGGCAATTTGATAGAAATCCCCATAAAACATTGCACATAGCTTTCTGAAATAAACAGGCCACATTGAACGCATTCACGATATCCAACAGCTCTCTTTGCAAATACCTATCTAGTGTTTCTTGGCCGTGTAAGATCTATAATTAGAACATCGTCACCTAAACATCTACTAATAGAAGAGCATATTTTGGGGAAACAAATTCAATAAGAGTATAAAACGTCCACGATCAATAATGTGTAGTTTGTTAAAGATATCACGGCAGTAAAAACATAGCACTTAAAGAGACCACAATCTGGTACATTTGGTCAATTGTTGCGTCCGTGGCGGACAATACATTTTTAAAAAGAAAGCGTACAAAAAAGCAAACACAAAGTTCTTCGTAAGCTTGTTTTAATCTTAAAAACACATAATCGACAGTCATTCCAGTCAAATACAATACTAACAGTCAGCACTCTAGAGATCAAAATTGCGGATGTAAATATTTAATTCAGGGATATCAAGTGTATCAAGTTCGAATTCCGGAAAAAAATAGCCGGTAGTCTGGGGCATTAGGTCCCTTACAGGGATAAAAGGTAAATCCCCGCCCGAGCCGTAGCTAATTGATTTATTGTAGTCTTTCTAGTTGCAATTTCTGGTGAGTACAATGCGGAATATTACGGATATTTGCAACTTGTCGAAGATTTTCGGAAAGTAGCGAAGAGGTTTTCGTCAGTTAATATTCATGTCCGTGCCGGCCGCTAACTTATCAGAATCAATAAAAAAGAACCAGGAAAAATCGGTACCGATCGCAAATTTCCGGAATAAAGCTTCAACATTATTTGTTCTCAAATGATCGCGTACTCGAACGAATCTGTCCCTACGCCTCCAACTCCCTTTAAATCTCATCAGACGTACATTGATCTCAAAATCTATCCTTGACGACTCAAATCATATTTCCTGAATAGTTTGGCCTATTGACGTCCCTGTAATTATAACAATGGTCTTTTGGATAAACACCGCTTAGTTGTTGCAATATAATAACCGTTTAAAATAGTTACCGGTTTTCATTTAATAAAATGATTAAGTCATATTCGAGATTTCAGCGATTGCCAATATTTTGCTTTTGTTTCTCATAAGCATATGGTGCTTGGTATCTGCTATTGACTCCTATGTAGATTGCAAATATTACATAACCCTTACAGCGGCCGAGCGCAGATAACTGCACTTGGCCGCTTAAAAGAAAAATCTTTGCGCATTAATTTAATTAAAATCTCATTATCATAATCAAAATCATCATCGTCGTCGTCGTCGTCACTACTACCACCACCACCATCATCATCATCATCTTCTTCTTCTTCCTCCTCCTCCTCATCATCATCATTAACAACAACAGCAACACCAACTTAACATCATCATCAAACAACAATAAACATCGGTAGCATACAATGTGCTTCATCAACCATACATAATTATATGCGTTAAAACACCATAATAGAACAGCATGAATGAAGCTGTCTATTTCTCTTTTATATTTCCTATACCAATATTTTTTTTCGTTAATTGAAGGACTAGTTGAAATCTTCTATAAAAGCCCTCCCCCCCCCCAAATAAAAAAAAATAAAACATAATAATAATAACCCTAGCAAACAACAATAAACATAGGTTAGTTAGTATACACTGTGCTTTAGCAACCATGCATAATGAATGTTTATGACTTCGGACCGTTGTGATCAAATTTAAAAAAGCAAGATGGTATGTATGCGGCACACAACACATAGATAATTATAGTTTTATACCTTAAACGTAGTTCATCAAAATAAAGATAAGTTATTATCTATGTAATACTTAAATTAGGTTTATAACGTATGCATATTTGTCTAAAACTTGTGAAATGTGATTCGTAAGCCGACGACAACATTATCATTCGGACCCTTCTCCCCACCTAACAATCGAGATTAAACACCTGTGGAGATCCCGATCTTATCAATGAATAAACCGGTTCAATGATGTCAAGTCAAATAAAACATACTATTACTATCCAAATAAATATCTATCAAAAAATGTAAATTGATATACCTACTTAACTAAAACTAAACTTAAACGATTAGCAAGAAAATATATAAAGAAGAAGCAGGCAAAGTAGACAAATTAATTGTAACATATGTTTTCTCAGTCTCCCACTGTTGAACAATATAAATAGTATTTATCGCCACCCCAAAAGGGATCTTTATCACACGTTTGGCTCAACTAATATATAATTGTGACAGGACAAACTGTCAACAAATACCTTGTTAATGTTTTATACATAACTTCAATCAAAGGTTAACTTCCAAGGAAACTGCGGCATGTTAAAACTGTTGATTATGACAAAATGTTGTTTAGTACAAATCAGTACAATAGCGTCTGTTATGTGGCCTATACTAATCCAGTTAAATAAAACTTTAATCGCAGAAAAGTTTAGATTCTTTACACCTTTAAAGGGGCCTTTTCACAGATTTTGGCATTTTTTTTAACTTATTCATTAAATGCTTTATATTGATAAATGTAAACATTGGATCATAAAAGCTCCAGTAAAAAATCAAGAAAAAAATTAAAAAAAAGGAAATGAACATTGCCCGGAGCTGGGTTCGAACCAGTGACCCCTGGAGTCCTGGCAGAGTCCTGTAGTATAAACGCTTAAGCCTACTGAGCTATTCCGCCGAGTACACATTCTCGACGTATTTTATACCTTATATAAGCATCTTCGTAGTTCACAAAATTTAACCGACAAAAACAGAACTCACCAAATTATTCAATCGTTTCGCGTTGCAACGCTTTATAATTTTAGGTTTTAAAATCGTCAAAAGATGCATATAATGGCTAAATTAGAGCATGGTTAATGTTCAGTATTACTGTTTCCTCACAAATATCATAAACTAAAACGAAAACTTACGAATCTGAAACAACTTTTTTCAATTTTGTCAATTTACCAAAGCGTGAAAAGATCCCTTTAAGAAAATATATATAACAGTTCTTTCCTGTTTTAACAAAATGATACATTTAAAAATAAATTATGAAGCATCGCTAGCAATATTAGAAAGAGAAGTAGAAGGAGAATTATTATCAATAGTAGCAGTAGCAGCAGCAGCAGCAGCAGCAGGCAGCAGCAGCAGCAGCAGCAGCAGTAGCAGTAGCAGAATCAGTAGCAGTAGCAGTAGCACTAGCAGTAGCAGTAGAAGTAGCAGTATCAGTAGCCGTATCAGTAGCAGTAACAGTAGCAGTAGCAACAGCAGCAGAAGCAGCAGTAGCAGTAGCACTATCAGTAGCAACAGCAGCAGCGGCAGTGGCAGCGGCAGTGGCAGTGGCAGTAGCAGTGGCAGTAGCAGTGGCAGTAGCAGTAGCACTATCAGTAGCAGCAGCAGCAGCAGCACTGGCAGCGGCAGTGGCAGTGGCAGCGGCAGCGGCAGTGGCAGTGGCAGCGGCAGCGGCAGCAGTAGCAGTAGCAGTAGCAGTCAGAGTAGCCGAAGCAGTAGCAGTAGCGGCTTTTTGCTTTTTTGATTTAGAAGTGTTTGTCGTATAAGAAGAACGCAAGGAAGACAAATTAATTGTAACATGTGTTATATTAGTCTCCGTTGTAGTAGTATTTGTTGTATCTACACAGCCATTTTTCAGTCACCTGAGAGACATGTTTTTATAAGAGATTTAATTGTGGACCAATACATCGTGTATTAATATCAGTGTACCCACTGGGACACCACATGGGGCGAGGATTAACAGATAAACTAGGCCTTCAATTAATTATGCGCCTAGAGGCAAACAATACTATAACTTACTGATAATTTTAGGATTGGGATGTGTTTGTATCTTATTTGAAATTAGCTAGCTTAATTCAAAAACTAATTATAGCCTCAATATTATCACAAGAACATCATCACATATTCATTGTGCAATATATAATCATATCACCATCACAATATGCCAGAGCGTTAGTATTTATTGTGCATACATATCCTACAGCAACATTTACAAACTTATTACAAACCAACCGCTCAAGCTTTAATTAAGATTGATTTCAATTTATATTATGACATACATTAAAGATCACTGTCAATTAATTAAAAATAGCTTGATGCTTCGTACTCAGCGATTTAAATAAAAGAAACGTTGCGTACACATTAATTGGGGTTAATAAAAAAAGTCTGCAATTAAAATAATCAAATTTAAATAATACTAGATTTAGTTTCAAATTGTCGCTCAAAAAATGTATCAGTTATATCAGTTACTAGGGAATCGATTTGTTTAATCCCCGCAATCCAATAATAATTATGGTGTTTGTATGACAAATTAATAGCTATTCGTCATTGAATGTATGATACTCATAAAAATATTGAAACAATAACCACAACAACAACAACATATGTGATTATGTATATATCTTTTCAGATACTCTGTGTCATACTTTCAAAATTATCCTCATAAGATTCATAATAATAAAATAAACACTATTGCAATCTTAGTAAAAACCAACTTAGCCGTTATGCTAATGATTTTATGTTCAGTATGCGTGTACATTTCAATATTATATAATAACAAGTGTTCACAAAAACCTATGTTTAATAAATATTAAAAACATGAGAACCAATGAAAGTATTTCATATTAATAGACTAGTTTTACCGTGTGTGTACATTCATATAAAATCTTTGAAAATCACACTTGAGATAATGTCTTTAGGTTTTGCTATTTTCTAATCGATTTAAACACCATAAAACGACCGTATTTTCTCTTACATTCTAAATTTTCTTACATTTCCTTTTAAGCCAAAATATTTATGTTTTCATGATTCTAAATTTTCGGACATACGGATTTTCGTACAGTCAGTTAAACAGCGCTATTTTATCAGATTTTGACCCTGTTTTTGCTTATCTAATGACCCTTCGGTCATGCATTTTTACAAACCGGATTAAAGTAATAAACAGAATCATGCCTAAGGGCAATCGACCATTACATTTGCGTACTTGGGTAAATTACCTTGTAAACCTCTAATAAGCAATGGTTCCTTCCAACAGCGTTTGAAATGATATCGTATTAAGAAAGCCAAACGGTTTATTGTTTTTACTTTTTATATATTATTTCAGTTGATGCAAAGCTGTTAAGTTGCATTTTTAAAGTAAAGAACGAAGGGAACAACACAATAAAATTATGTACAGATGTATTATTTCTTACTTCAATTAAATAATTGACAAACAAACATAACACACTTGTCTCTAAATATTTTTGTATTTAAATTTCCAACACGAAAAAACAATATCTTTAAGTGAACGGAAACTTATAATTATTACGGCATATAGTAAAAGCAGAGTTGTCTGAACCATAAGTAAAATAAAAAATAAAAATGACACAGCTTATTTTTCCCTCAAGTGTTAATGATAATATGGATAAACAATTAAAAATACATAAAGTCAATTGTGTTGATTACTCGTTATTGAAAATATTGCAATGCCAATTATAGACATCTGATTAAAAACAAAATGTATGGTGGAATACTAATCTGGAAAATACAAACTAATGATACTATTAATGCACACAACAACAATCACATCTTTTCCAAGCGCATCAGAAAACTGCTACAGCTTTGTATTAACAAACATAAATATGTTTGTGCTTATAGATTTAGATAAACTTCAAATCTTTAAGCGTGCTATGAATTGAATATAATTTATATTTAAAAGTTTTGCTACTCTGTTGATAACTAGCAACAGCAAAAAAGGAAGATACCATTTTTTATCATCTAATTTTATTTATATTTCATTGTTTATTGTTTGTTTTATGATCACAAGGATTGTTTGGATAACAGAGTGTGTCTAGATATACCGGTACCCTTAAAATATTTTTATTGAATTGCAATTAAGCGTAGAAATTAAAACAGGCCCTAATACAGACCCATTTTATGGGAATGCGATTATAGTTTCAATAGCAACTCGTAACGCTTTTTGGATTGAATGTGTAATGACTACTTTTAGCGACAAATTGACTTGGTCAAATACACTGCATCTTAAACGGATAATAAAATTGAAACCATTTATTTTCAATATTATCAACATTATTATTTAGTATTAATACATTAAGCAGCAAACTCTATTAATCAAAAAGATTTGATATAACATCCGAATTCACTGCAAAAATGAGCTGAGCGATAGGTTTTACGGTTGTTGAAATTGTTCATGATGAGAATGACGATGACGACGATGATGGACGATGACGACGACGAGGAGGAGAACAACGACGATAACAATGACGATGATTGATGATGATGATGACACTGATGATGATGATCACGACGATGACGACCATAACGATGTTGTTGGTGATAGTGACGATAATGCTGCTGCTGTTGCTGATGACGATGCTGCTGCTGATGATGCGGTTGGAGGCGGAGGAGCAGGACGAGGACGGGGCGAGGACGAGGGCGACGACGACGACGACGACGATGATGATGATGATGATGTGATGTGATGATGACGATGATGATGATTATGATGATGATGATTGATGATGATGATGATGATGATGATGATTGATGATGATTGATGATGAGATGATGATTGATGATTGATGATGATGATGATGATGATGATGTGATCTGATGATGCTGGATGATGATAATGATGATCGATGATAATGATGAGATGATGATTATGTTGATGATGATGATCATGATAACGTTGATAACGATGATGTTGATGAAAAAAACGATACTGGTAAGTAGTAAATTAACTCATTAATTGTTATTAAATACACAAGCAACATGCTAATGGATCTGTATCCGCAAGGCGGTCAAATGAAACTCACTGGTATAAATATGAAAAATTGAATCAAAATATCTCATATGCGGAGTGTGTTAAAATGTGTTCAAATCTAGCGAAATTGTTGCAGTTACTTTTCTACCGAAACCAATGCTTAGCCCAGTTATTTTAAAAATAATTTCAAAATACCACGATACACGTCAATTGGCTAACAAATACATTTGTAAGTTTAACCTACTCAAAAAAAGTATTTATTGAAGACAGGGCGTCAACAATGTCCGAGTTTCTTCAACGTAGCTTAAGTACCTAAAGTACCTTTCCGTTTGATTTATCGCAGGATCCTGGGTCCGCACCCACAGTCTTTAAAGTGTCTGCATTAAAAAAGATAATAATTGTTGTTTGTAATAATCTTTGACAGCTCATAAAAAACATGTAAATCCTCAATTCGTAGAGTTCAGTATGATTTCATTTATTTAAAA